>NC_069504.1:910400405-910700405 GCF_027579735.1 Bombina bombina | reverse complement strand
AACGTTCCATTAGAATTTTGGAAATCACTTTTGGAAGAAGAACTAGAGGCGGAAAGATATAAGCAGGTTGATAATTCCAAGTAAGCGACAACGCGTCCACTGCTTCTGCCTGAGGATCCCTGGATCTGGACAGATACCTGGGAAGTTTCTTGTTTAGATGAGAGGCCATCAGATCTATTTCTGGAAGTCCCCAGATTTAAACAATCTGAAGAAAAACCTCTGGATGAAGAGACCATTCACCCGGATGTAACATCTGGCGACTGAGATAATCCGCTTCCCAATTGTCTACACCTGGGATGTGAACCGCAGAGATTAGACAGGAGCTGGCTTCCGCCCATACAAGTATCCGAGATACTTCTTTCATAGCCTGAGGACTGTGAGTCCCAACCTTGATGATTGACATACGCCACGGTTGTGACATTGTCTGTCTGAAAACAAATAAACGATTCTCTCTTCAGAAGAGGAGAGGCCAGAACTGAAGAGCTCTGAAAATCGCATGGAGTTCCAAAATGTTGATTGGTAATTTCGCCTTCTAAAATTCCCAAACCCCCTGCGCTGTCAGAGATCCCTATACAGCTCCCCAACCTGAAAGACTCGCATCTGTTGAGATCACAGTCCAGGTTGGACGAACAAAAGAGGCCCCTTGAATTAGACGATGGTGATTCAACCATCAAGTCAGAGAAGATCGAACATTGGGATTTAAGGATATTAATTGTGATATCTTTGTATAATGCCTGCACCACTGGTTCAGCATACAAAGCTGGAGAGGTCTCATGTGAAAGCGAGCAAAGGGGATCGCGTCCGATGCAGCAATCATGAGACCTAGAATTTCCATGCACAAAGCTACCAAAGGGAATGATTGAGACTGAAGGATTCGACAAGCTGAAACCAACTTCAGACGTCTCTTTTCTGTTAGAGACAAAGTCATGGACACTGAATCTATTTGAAAAAAAACCAAAAAGGTTACCTTTGTCTGAGGAATCAAGGAACTCTTTGGTAAATTGATCCTCCAACCATGTCTTTGAAGAAACAACACAAGTTGATTCGTATGAGATTCTGCAGAATGTAAAGACTGAGCAAGTACCAAGATATTATCCAAATAAGGAAAAACCGCAATACCCTGTTCTCTGATTACAGAGAGAAGGGCACCGAGAACCTTTGAAAATATCCTTGGAGCTGTTGCTAGACCAAATGGAAGGGCAACAAACTGGTAATGCTTGTCTAGAAAAGAGAATCTCAGGAACTGATAGTGATCTGGATGAATTGGAATATGAAGATATGCATCCTGTAAGTCTATTGTAGACATATAATGCCCTTGCTGAACAAAAGGCAGAATAGTCCTTATAGTCACCATTTTGAATGTTGGTATCCTTACATAACGATTCAATATTTTTAGATCCAGAACTGGTCTGAAGGAATTCTCCTTCTTTGGTACAATGAATAGATTTGAGTAAAACCCCAGACCCCGTTCCAGAACTGGAAATGGCACAATTACCCCAGCCAACTCTAGGTCTGAAACACATTTCAGAAATGCCTGAGCCTTTACTGGGTTTACTGGAATGCGTGAGAGAAAAAATCTTCTCACAGGCGGCCTTACCTTGAAACCTATTCTGTACCCTTGTGAAACAATGTTCTGAATCCAAAGACTGTGAATCGAATTGATCCAAATATCTTTGAAAAATCGTAACCTGCCCCCTACCAGCTGTGCTGGAATTAGGGCCGCACCTTCATGCGGATTTGGGAGCTGGTTTTGACTTTCTAAAAGGCTTGGATTTATTCCAGACTGGAGAAGGTTTCCAAACGGAAACTGTTCCTTTAGGGGAAGGGTCAGGCTTTTATTCCTTATTCTGACGAAAGGAACGAAAATGATTAGCAGCCCTATATTTACCTTTAGACTTTTTGTCCTGAGGCAAAAAAGCTCCCTTCCCCCCAGTAACAGTTGAAATTATTGAATCCAACTGAGAACCAAATAATTTATTACCTTGGAAAGAAAGAGAAAGCAACGTTGACTTAGAAGTCATATCTGCATTCCAAGACTTAAGCCATAAAGCTCTTCTAGCTAAAATAGCTAAAGACATATACCTGACATCAATTCTAATGATATAAAAAATGGCATCACAAACAAAGTTATTAGCATGTTGAAGAAGTTTAACAATGCTATAAGCATTATGGTCTGACACCATATCTGACATCAGCTAAAGAAATAGCAGGTCTGAGATTACCTGAACATAAATAAGCCTTCCTTAGAAAGGATTCAAGCTTCCTATCTAAAGGATCCTTAAAAGAAGTACTATCTGCCGTAGGAATAGTAGTACTTTAGCAAGAGTAGAGATAGCCCCATCAACTTTGGGGATTTTCTCCCAAAACTCTATCAGATGGCAAAGGGTACAATTTCTTAAACCTTGGAGAAGGAGTAAATGAAGTACCCAGACTATTCCATTCCCTAGAAATTACTTCTGAAATAGCATTAGGAACTGGAAAAACTTCTGGAATAACTACATGAGGTTTAAAAACTGAATTTAAACGCTTATTAATTTTAATATCAAGAGGACTAGACTCCTCCATATCTAATGCAATCAACACTTCTTTAAGTAAAGAACGAATAAACTCCATTTTAAACAAATATGAAGATTTATCAGTGTCAATATCTGAGGCAGAATCTTCTGAACCAGATAGATCCTCATCAGAAATAGATAAGTCAGAATGATTGCGGTCAGTTAAAAATTCATCTGAAATATGAGAAGTTTTAAAAGACCTTTTACATTTACTAGAAGGAGGAATAACAGACAGAGCCTTCCGAATAGAATTAGAAACAAATTCTCTTACATTAACAGGAACATCCTGAACATTAGATGTTGAAGGAACAACAACAGGTAATGGATTATTACTAATGGAAATATTATCTGCGTTTGATAGTTTATCATGACAACTAACACAAACTACAGCCGGAGGAACAGTTACCAAAAGTTTACAACAAATGCACTTAGCTTTGGTAGAACCGACATCAGGCAGCGTCTTTCCAGAAGTAGATTCTGATCCAGGGTCAGGTAGTGACATCTTGCAATATGTAATAGAAAAAACAACATATAAAGCAAAATTATCAAATTCCTTAAATGACAGTTTCGGGAATGGGAAAAAACATAATTTATGTAAGAACTTACCTGATAAATTCATTTCTTTCATATTAGCAAGAGTCCATGAGCTAGTGACGTATGGGATATACATTCCTACCAGGAGGGGCAAAGTTTCCCAAACCTCAAAATGCCTATAAATACACCCCTCACCACACCCACAAATCAGTTTAACGAATAGCCAAGAAGTGGGGTGATAAGAAAAAAGTGCGAAAGCATATAAAATAAGGAATTGGAATAATTGTGCTTCATACAAAAAAAATCATAACCACCACAAAAAGGGTGGGCCTCATGGACTCTTGCTAATATGAAAGAAATGAATTTATCAGGTAAGTTCTTACATAAATTATGTTTTCTTTCATGTAATTAGCAAGAGTCCATGAGCTAGTGACGTATGGGATAATGACTACCCAAGATGTGGATCTTTCCACGCAAGAGTCACTAGAGAGGGAGGGATAAAATAAAGACAGCCAATTCCTGCTGAAAATAATCCACACCCAAAATAAAGTTTAATGAAAACATAAGCAGAAGATTCAAACTGAAACTGCTGCCTGAAGTACTTTTCTACCAAAAACTGCTTCAGAAGAAGAAAACACATCAAAATGGTAGAATTTAGTAAAAGTATGCAAAGAGGACCAAGTTGCTGCTTTGCAAATCTGATCAACCGAAGCTTCATTCCTAAACGCCCAGGAAGTAGAAACTGACCTAGTAGAATGAGCTGTAATCCTTTGAGGCGGAGTTTTACCCGACTCGACATAGGCATGATGAATTAAAGATTTCAACCAAGATGCCAAAGAAATGGCAGAAGCTTTCTGGCCTTTTCTAGAACCGGAAAAGATAACAAATAGACTAGAAGTCTTTCGGAAAGACCTAGTAGCTTCAACATAATATTTCAAAGCTCTAACAACATCCAAAGAATGCAATGATTTCTCCTTAGAATTCTTAGGATTAGGACATAATGAAGGAACCACAATTTCTCTACTAATGTTGTTGGAATTCACAACTTTAGGTAAAAATTGAAAAGAAGTTCGCAACACCGCCTTATCCTGATGAAAAATCAGAAAAGGAGACTCACAAGAAAGAGCAGATAATTCAGAGACTCTTCTGGCAGAAGAGATCGCCAAAAGGAACAAAACTTTCCAAGAAAGTAATTTAATGTCCAATGAATGCATGGGTTCAAAAGGAGGAGCTTGAAGAGCCCCCAGAACCAAATTCAAACTCCAAGGAGGAGAAATTGACTTAATGACAGGTTTTATACGAACCAAAGCTTGTACAAAACAATGAATATCAGGAAGATTAGCAATCTTTCTGTGAAAAAGAACAGAAAGAGCAGAGATTTGTCCTTTCAAGGAACTTGCGGACAAACCTTTATCTAAACCATCCTGAAGAAACTGTAAAATTCTCGGTATTCTAAAAGAATGCCAAGAAAAACGATGAGAAAGACACCAAGAAATATAAGTCTTCCAGACTCTATAATATATCTCTCTAGATACAGATTTACGAGCCTGTAACATAGTATTAATCACAGAGTCAGAGAAACCTCTTTGACCAAGAATCAAGCGTTCAATCTCCATACCTTTAAATTTAAGGATTTGAGATCCTGATGGAAAAAAGGACCTTGCGACAGAAGGTCTGTCTTAACGGAAGAGTCCACGGTTGGCAAGAGGCCATCCTAACAAGATCCGCATACCAAAACCTGTGAAGCCATGCCGGAGCTACCAGCAGAACAAACGAGCATTCCTTCAGAATCTTGGAGATTACTCTTGGAAGAAGAACTAGAGGCGGAAAGATATAGGCAGGATGATACTTCCAAGGAAGTGAAAATGCATCCACTGCCTCCGCCTGAGGATCCCGGGATCTGGACAGATACCTGGGAAGTTTCTTGTTTAGATGAGACGCCATCAGATCTATTTCTGGAAGTTCCCACATGTGAACAATCTGAAGAAATACCTCTGGGTGAAGAGACCATTCGCCCGGATGCAATGTTTGGCGACTGAGATAATCCGCTTCCCAATTGTCTATACCTGGGATATGAACCGCAGAGATTAGACAGGAGCTGGATTCCGCCCAAACCAGAATTCGAGATACTTCTTTCATAGCCAGAGGACTGTGAGTCCCTCCTTGATGATTGATGTATGCCACAGTTGTGACATTGTCTGTCTGAAAACAAATGAACGATTCTCTCTTCAGAAGAGGCCAAGACTGAAGAGCTCTGAAAATTGCACGGAGTTCCAAAATATTGATCGGTAATCTCACCTCCTGAGATTCCCAAACTCCTTGTGCCGTCAGAGATCCCCACACAGCTCCCCAACCTGTAAGACTTGCATCTGTTGAAATTACAGTTGTAATGCCTGATGAAGAAGGAGCAAAAGATCACAACTGCAGACTTGAGAAAAAATGTATTTGTATCACTTTCTTAAACAGGCTATTAAATAGCATAGACTGTATGCCTGAAAGTAAAAGGAAATTAATATTTGTAAATAAAGTAATATATAAATTCAATAGCTGTCTCTGTTATCAAATTTGGTAAATAACAGGAAGCAGAACAAAAGGCTTCAGGTATACTATATTGTTCAGTACATAAAGTAAAGGAAGTCCCAAATGTGAGAGATAAGTACTGGATGCATAAGAAACTTTAGTATATTTAATGTGTGGGAGGAGTCAATGTGCTGAGTGACAGCGGCACAAGCGGAGAGATCTGACAAAAGTATCAGACGCTGAGAAACAAACAAATCTTGTGCATGCAGGTAAGGAGTGAGAGGAAAACAGTCCCAACTTACTATAGATCGTTGAAATCAGTTCAGCAATGTACCAAGTTAGAATGTTACGCCAATCCTGTTTGTTCAGTTACAGTGAGACTGCCATTTAGTGAGAGAGGCTTGGATGTGTGTAGCACAGATTGATATAAAGCAACAAGCAGCAGATAATTTGTAGCTGGTTTCTTAGAGAGGTAACATTGTAGAAACTTGCAGTAGGAAAAACTGGTTCTATTTTGAATGAACAAATTGTAATCCAAAAGAGGGAGCTTGGTATTTAGGTGAGTAGCTGCATTGAGCAGGAGAGCTGTAAACTGCTACAAGGAAAATAACTAAGCACCTGTTTGCACACAGGTGAACACCTAAATAGCCTAAGTCAGCTGACTTGTGAAAACATGGAACAAGTGGAAAATGCGAAGTGGATTCCTTACATATGCCCCCCCTCAAGGAAGCCGATCCTCGGCTTGATGCCTGGGTCTCGTAGGGTAACGTCTGTGGAATCGAGAGAGGAGGCGAGGTGCATTAATCAGGTTATGTGGCTCCCAAGTATCCTCATCAGGAGAGTAACCCTTCCACCTTACGAGGTATTGCAATTCCCCATTGCAAATTCTGGAGTCAAGGAGGTCTTGGACTTCAAAGACATCAGAATCCAAGGGTAGAGCTGGAGGAGGGAGAACGATGGAAGTAGAGCTATTGTTAGTAGCTGGTTTAAGAAGCGAGACATGGAAGGTTGGGTGGATAGGTATTGAAGGAGGTAGGTCCAGAGTGACTGCGTTAACATTGATAACACGAGTAATCGTGAAAGGGCCAATGTACAAACCAGAAAGCTTCTTTGAGGGAACTGGATTTTTTATATTTTTAGTGGAAAGCCACACTCTATCTCCGACTGCATATGCTGGAGCAGGTCTCCTACGTAAGTCATAATACTTCTTTTGAGAGGATTGTGCGTTTTGAATGTTTTTCCTTAGAAGATGGAAATTTCCACAATAGTTCTTAGGAGGTCATCCACTCCAGGTGAATTCACAGGAGTGTCGTCAAGAATCCTAAAGTGTGGATGATATGCATAATTAGCATAAAAGGGAGAGAGATTAGTTGTACTATTGGTAGAGTTGTTGTATGAAAATTCTGCTAAATATAGATATTCAGCCCATTTTTCTTGATGATAGGAGCAGTAACACCGGAGGTACTGTTCGAGCCATTGATTTAGTCTTTCCGTTTGCCCGTTGGTTTGCGGGTGAAATGCTGTACTCAGCCGATGATCCATTTGTAAGTGTTCTGATAGGGATTTCCAAAATTTTGAGGTGAATTGAGTACCTCTATCAGAGGTTATGATACTGGGGAGTCCATGGAGACGAACAACAGTATTAAGAAACAGAAGTGCAGTTTCAGAAGCAGTAGGTACTTTATGGAATGGAATAAAGAGAGCCATTTTAGTGAGAATATCAGTGACTACTAAAATGGTATTGAAACCAGAACTAGTAGGAAGTTCAACAATAAAGTCCATTCCAATGTGAAACCAAGGACGTTCAGGTATGTCAATCGGTAGAAGTTGTCCATAGGGTTTATTTCTGTCCTTTTTAGATGTAATACAGACTGTGCAGTTTTGGATATAATCTTTCACAGTGGTATACATATCTGGCCACCAATAACTTCTAGAAAGGAGATCCTTTGTTTTATTTATACCAGGGTGACCAAGTAGTGGGGGGTCATGGTGTTGCTTAATCAGATAATTTCTGAGCATATTTGGAACATATATTTTATCTCCATGGAAGTATAAATTATTTCGCAGAGTGAGCTGTCCATATGGGATAGTATTGTCAGAGCGAAGAGCTGTTTGTATTCGTTTGTTAAAAGTTGGTAGGAGACCGAGGAATTTGTTGGCAGGAATAATGCTCGTAGGTTCAGAAGGAAAAGATGGTCTTGGATCTCGTCTGGAGAGGGCATCAGCCTTGCCGTTCTTGGCAGCAGGTCTATATATAATTTGATAATTGAACCTACTAAAATATAAGCTCCAACGAACTTGTCTGCTAGAGAGGGTTTTATTTTTTTGCAGAAACTCTAGATTGCGGTGGTCAGTATAGATGATGACTGGGGATTCCGTACCCTCCAAAAGATGTCTCCAGTTCTCGAATGCCCTTTTAATGGCGAGGAGCTCCTTATCACCAATAGAATAGTTCATCTCTGCAGGAGAAAGGGACTTGGAGTAAAAAGCCACTGGATGGAGTGGTTGGGTTAAAGACTTTCTTTGGGATAGAACAGCGCCAAGTGCATAGTCAGAAGAATCCACTTCGAGCGCAAATTGAAGTGAGGGATCTGGGAATTGTAAAATGGGTGCTGAAGTGAATGAATCTTTTAATGAATTGAAGGCCTGAGTAGCTGAAGCATTCCATTGGAAGGGAATAGAAGTGCTAGTGAGTCTGGTCAGTGGTTTGGTTGTAAGGGAGAAATTTTTGATAAACTTCCTATAGTAGTTGCTGAAACCCAGGAAACGTTGCAGGTCCTTTCTATTTTTTGGTTGTGGCCAGTCTCTAACTGCGTCGACTTTATTTTCTTGCATCTTAATTCCATGTGGACCAATGGTATAGCCAAGGAAGTCGATTTGAGTAGTATGGAATACGCATTTTTCTAATTTTGCGTAAAGGCAATGTACTTGAAGTCTAGAGAGTATCCAACTCACATGTTTTATATGTTCTTCAAGGCTGTTAGAGTAGATTAAAATGTCATCCAAGTACACTACTACGCAAATGTCAAGAAGGTCGTGGAAAATGTCGTTGACAAAGTATTGGAACGTGGCGGGTGCATTCGTTAGGCCAAAGGGCATCACTAGGTATTCAAAGAGACAGTAGCGGGTCCGAAACGCAGTGAGCCACTCGTCACCTTCTCTAATCCGGACAAGATTATACGCCCCTCTGAGATCCAATTTGGTGAATATAGTTGCATGTTGAAGCCTTTCAATAAGTTCAGGGATAAGTGGCAAGGGGTACCTATTTTTCACTGTGATTTTATTTAATTCTCTGAAGTCAATGATAGGGCGTAGAGAGTTGTCCTTGTTTCTAACGAAGAAGAATCCTGAAGCAGCCGGTGAAACAGATGGGCGTATAAAGCCTTTTTTTAGATTTTCATCCAGGTATGTCTTCAAATGGTCCAGCTCTGGTTGGCAGAGTGGATAAAGATGACCAAAAGGTGGAGTAGTGCCAGGCTTAAGTTCGATGGGACAGTCGTAGGACCGATGTGGAGGTAGGCAGTCTGCTTCCTTTTTACTGAACACTTCTGTGAACTTCTGATAGGCAAGGGGTATTTGCGTAGTTTCTGACAATTGTAGTAGGGGAATGTCCCGGAAACAGGATTGTTTACAGAAGGGAGAAGAGAAATGCAACTTCAAAGTATTCCACGAAATAACAGGTTTGTGTAAGCGCAGCCACTGTAACCCCAAAACAATAGGGAAGAGAGGAGAAGAGATAACATCAAATGTGATGTATTCCTGGTGAGATTCATGAGTGGTGACCAGAATAGGAATCGTGTGATGAGAGATAGGACCTGAGGAAATTTCAGTGCCGTCTACTACCCGAATGGAAACAGGAGACATTTTTTTAATCAGAGGTATTTTATTCTTAGTGACAAGGGAAACATCAATATAGTTTGCTTGAGCTCCAGTGTCAATTATGGCCTCTTCCTTGATGGTCTTGGAGTCCCACTGTAATGAGAGAGGTAAAAGGCAATGAACAGATTGGTCATGCACAATCATAGAACTCAAATTGTAATATGGCTTACTGTTCTTATTCAAGTGTAGTGTTGAGCAATCTTTGATAGAGTGGGAAGGCGAACCACAATACATGCATAAACCTCTGGATTTGCGTCTGAATCTTTCTTCAGAAGAAAGTGGTCCACGCATGAAACCAATTTCCATTGCCTCAGGGTTGGTAGATCTTGTAGGCTGGGAGACTGGCTGAGGGTTAGTAAGACTCAACCTTTTAGGTGTGGATTCCCCAAATTGCCTTTCTGATCTTCTTTCTCTCAACCTGCGGTCTATTTGCATGGAGAGTCGGATTAGGGCTTCCAGGGAATCTGGAAGTTCAGTTCGAGCCAGCTCATCCTTTACATTATCAGACAGGCCCAGACGAAACTGGTTCCTTAACGCAATGGAGTTCCATTGGCTATCTATAGCATATAGCTTAAACTCTGTAATGTATGATTCAACAGGCCGATTGCCTTGTTTCAATTTTCTGAGTTTACCTTCCGCTGTAAGCTGTAGATTGGAGTCAGAATATAATTCATCCATTACAGCAAGAAATGACTGTAAAGAAGATAATAATGGGCTATTGGATTCGAATAGGGTATCAGCCCAAATGCGGGGTTCACCGCGTAAATAAGTGATCATGGTAAGTACCTTCACTCTATCATTTGGATATGTGTGAGGCCTTAAATTGAAAGTTAGAAGGCAAGCATTCCTATACTGGCGGTATAGAGATCTATCGCCATTGAAGATATCCGGTGGAGAGATATGAGGTTCAACATTTGATTCAGTTCCTTGTTGTTTAGCTGGAGCAATGTCCTTGATAACTTTTCTTAAAGTTTCATTTTCAACCCTCAACTCCCTCAAACCATTAGTGAGTTCGTCTACCCTTTGGGAAAGGTTATAGACTAAATTAGGTAGGTCTGCTGGATCCATATGAGAGGCTTAGTTATTATGTAATGCCTGATGAAGAAGGAGCAAAAGATCACAACTGCAGACGAGAAAAAATGTATTTGTATCACTTTCTTAAACAGGCTATTAAATAGCATAGACTGTATGCCTGAAAGTGAAAGGAAATTAATATTTGTAAATAAAGTAATGTATAAATTCAATAGCTGTCTCTGTTATCAAATTTGGTAAATAACAGGAAGCAGAACAAAAGGCTTCAGGTATACTATATTGTTCAGTACATAAAGTAAAGGAAGTCCCAAATGTGAGAGATAAGTACTGGATGCATAAGAAACTTTAGTATATTTAATATGTGTGGGAGGAGTCAATGTGCTGAGTGACAGCGGCACAAGCGGAGAGATCTGACAAAAGTATCAGACGCTGAGAAACAAACAAATCTTGTGCATGCAGGTAAGGAGTGAGAGGAAAACAGTCCCAACTTACTATAGATCGTTGAAATCAGTTCAGCAATGTACCAAGTTAGAATGTTACGCCAATCCTGTTTGTTCAGTTACAGTGAGACTGCCATTTAGTGAGAGAGGCTTGGATGTGTGTAGCACAGATTGATATAAAGCAACAAGCAGCAGATAATTTGTAGCTGGTTTCTTAGAGAGGTAACATTGTAGAAACTTGCAGTAGGAAAAACTGGTTCTATTTTGAATGAACAAATTGTAATCCAAAAGAGAGAGCTTGGTATTTAGGTGAGTAGCTGCATTGAGCAGGAGAGCTGTAAACTGCTACAAGGAAAATAACTAAGCACCTGTTTGCACACAGGTGAACACCTAAATAGCCTAAGTCAGCTGACTTGTGAAAACATGGAACAAGTGGAAAATGCGAAGTGGATTCCTTACAACAGTCCAGGTCGGAAGAACAAAAGAAGCCCCCTGAATTAAACGATGGTGATCTGCCCACCACGTCAGAGAGTGTCGTACAATCGGTTTTAAAGATATTAATTGAGATATCTTTGTGTAATCCCTGCACCATTGATTCAGCATACAGAGCTGAAGAGGTCGCATGTGAAAACGAGCAAAGGGGATCGCGTCCGATGCAGCAGTCATAATACCTAGAATTTCCATGCATAAGGCTACCGAAGGGAATGATTGTGACTGAAGGTTTCGACAAGCTGAAATCAATTTTAGACGTCTCTTGTCTGTCAAAGACAGAGTCATGGACACTGAATCTATCTGGAAACCCAGAAAGGTTACCCTTGTCTGAGGAATCAATGAACTTTTTAGTGAATTGATCCTCCAACCATGATCTTGAAGAAACAACACAAGTCGATTCGTATGAGATTCTGCTAAATGTAAAGACTGAGCAAGTACCAAGATATCGTCCAAATAAGGAAATACCACAATACCCTGTTCTCTGATAACAGAGAGAAGGGCACCGAGAACTTTTGTAAAAATTCTTGGAGCTGTAGCTAGGCCAAACGGCAGAGCCACAAACTGGTAATGCTTGTCCAGGAAAGAGAATCTCAGGAACTGATAGTGATCTGGATGAATCGGAATATGCAGATATGCATCCTGTAAATCTATTGTGGACATATAATGCCCTTGCTGAACAAAAGGCAAGATAGTCCTTACAATTACCATTTTGAATGTTGGTATCCTTACTTAACTATTCAATATTTTTAGATCCAGAACTGGTCTGAAGGAATTCTCCTTCTTTGGTACAATGAAGAGATTCGAATAAAACCCCAGCCCCTGTTCCAGAACTGGAACTGGCATAATTACTCCAGCCAACTCTAGATCTGAAACACATTTCAGAAATGCTTGAGCTTTCACTGGATTTACTGGGACACGGGAAAGAAAAAATCTCTTTGCAGGAGGTCTTATCTTGAAACCAATTCTGTACCCTTCTGAAACAATGTTCTGAATCCAAAGATTGTGAACAGAATTGATCCAAATTTCTTTGAAAAAACGTAACCTGCCCCCTACCAGCTGAGCTGGAATGAGGGCCGCACCTTCATGTGGACTTAGAAGCTGGCTTTGCTTTTCTAGAAGGCTTGGATTTATTCCAGACTGGAGATCGTTTCCAAACTGAAACTGCTCCTGAGGATGAAGGATCAGGCTTTTGTTCTTTGTTGAAACGAAAGGAACGAAAACGATTATTAGCCCTGTTTTTACCCTTAGATTTTTTATCCTGTGGTAAAAAAGTTCCTTTCCCACCAGTAACAGTTGAGATAATAGAATCCAACTGAGAACCAAATAATTTGTTACCCTGGAAAGAAAGGGAAAGTAGAGTTGATTTAGAAGACATATCAGCATTCCAAGTTTTAAGCCATAAAGCTCTTCTAGCTAAAATAGCTAGAGACATAAACCTGACATCAACTCTGATAATATCAAAAATGGCATCACAGATAAAATTATTAGCATGTTGAAGAAGAAGAATAATATTATGAGAATCATGATCTGTTACTTGTTGCGCTAAAGTTTCCAACCAAAACGTTGAAGCTGCAGCAACATCAGCCAATGATATAGCAGGTCTAAGAAGATTACCTGAACACAGATAAGCTTTTCTTAGAAAGGATTCAATTTTCCTATCTAAAGGATCCTTAAACGAAGTACCATCTGCCGTAGGAATAGTAGTACGTTTAGCAAGGGTAGAAATAGCCCCATCAACTTTAGGGATTTTGTCCCAAAATTCTAATCTGTCAGACGTCACAGGATATAATTGCTTAAAACGTTTAGAAGGAGTAAATGAATTACCCAAATTATTCCACTCTCTGGAAATTACTTCAGAAATAGCACCAGGAACAGGAAAAACTTCTGGAATAACCACAGGAGATTTAAAGACCTTATCTAAACGTTTAGATTTAGTATCAAGAGGACCAGAATCCTCAATTTCTAAAGCAATTAGTACTTCTTTAAGTAAAGAACAAATAAATTCCATTTTAAATAAATATGAAGATTTATCAGCATCAACCTCTGAGACAGAATCCTCTGAACCAGAAGAGTCATTAGAATCAGAATGATGATGTTCATTTAAAAATTCATCTGTATAAAGAGAAGTTTTAAAAGATTTTTTATGTTTACTAGAAGGAGGAATAACAGACATAGCCTTCTTGATGGATTCAGAAACAAAATCTCTTATGTTATCAGGAACACTCTGAACATTAGATGTTGATGGAACTGCAACAGGTAATGGTACTTTACTAAAGGAAATATTATCTGCATTAACAAGTTTGTCATGACAATTAATACAAACAACAGCTGGAGGAACAGCTACCAAAAGTTTACAGCAGATACACTTAGCTTTGGTAGTTCCAGCACCAGACAGTGATTTTCCTGAAGTATCTTCTGACTCAGATGCAACGTGAGACATCTTGCAATATGTAAGAGAAAAAACAACATAATAAGCAAAATTGATCAAATTCCTTAAATGACAGTTTCAGGAATGGGAAAAAATTCCAAGGAACAAGCTTCTAGCAACCAGAAGCAATGAAAAATGAGACTTAAATAATGTGGAGACAAAAGCGACGCCCATATTTTTTTTTTAGCGCCAAATAAGACGCCCACATTATTACATACAAAAATGACGCCACATCCGGAACGCCGACATTTTTGGCGCAAAAGAACGTCAAAAAATGACGCAACTTCCGGCGACACGTATGACGCCGGAAACAGAAAAGATTTTTTGCGCCAAAAAAGTCCGCGCCAAGAATGACGCAATAAAATGAAGCATTTTCAGCCCCCGCGAGCCTAACAGCCCACAGGGAAAAAAAGTCAAATTTTTTAAAGGTAAGAAAAATGATTGATTCAAATGCATTATCCCAAATATGAAACTGACTGTCTGAAAATAAGGAATGTTGAACATCCTGAGTCAAGGCAAATAAATGTTTGAATACATATATTTAGAACTTTATTAAAAAAGTGCCCAACCATAGCTTAGAGTGTCACAGAAAATAAGACTTACTTACCCCAGGACACTCATCTACATGTTTGTAGAAAGCCAAACCAGTACTGAAACGAAAATCAGCAGAGGTAATGGTATATATATAAGAGTATATCGTCGATCTGAAAAGGGAGGTAAGAGATGAATCTCTACGACCGATAACAGAGAACCTATGAAATAGACCCCGTAGAAGGAGATCATTGAATTCAAACAGGCAATACTCTCCTCACATCCCTCTGACATTCACTGCACGCTGAGAGGAAAACCGGGCTCCAACCTGCTGCGGAGCGCATATCAACGTAGAATCTAGCACAAACTTACTTCACCACCTCCATAGGAGGCAAAGTTTGTAAAACTGATTTGTGGGTGTGGTGAGGGGTGTATTTATAGGCATTTTGAGGTTTGGGAAACTTTGCCCCTCCTGGTAGGAATGTATATCCCATACGTCACTAGCTCATGGACTCTTGCTAATTACATGAAAGAAAATGCAAAACAAAACAAGCCTCTAGAAACCAGAAGCAACTAAAAAGTGAGACTGAAATAATGTGGGAAAAAAAAACTGGCGCCAAGTATGACGCACACATTTTTGGTGCCAAGTATAACGCCCACATTTTTTGGCGCCAAGTATAACGCCCACAATTTTTGGCGCCAAGAATGACGCCCATATTTTTTGGCGCCAAAAACGTCCGCAACATACGTCAAAAATGACGCAACCACGTGACAAAATTTTTGCGCCAAAAAAGTCTTGCGCCAAAAATGACGCAATAAATTGAAGCATTTTCTGCACCCGCGAGCCTAACAGCCCGCAATTTAGAAAAAAAGTCAATTGAAAATTTTTAAGGTAAGAAAAAAATAAATTCATATGCATTTTCCCAAAAAAATGAAACTGACAGTCTGAAAGAAGGAATACTGATTATCCTGAATCATGGCAAATATAAGTTTAAAACATATATTTAGAACTTTACATATAAAGTGCCCAACCATAGCTTAGAGTGTCATGAATAAAATAAGACTTACTTACCCTAAGACACTCATCTACATATAGCAGATAGCCAAACCAGTACTGAAACGAGAATCAGTAGAGGTAATGGTATATAAGAGTATATCGTTCATCTGAAAAGGGAGGTAGGAGAAGAAATCTCTACGACCGATAACAGAGAACCTATTAAATAGATCCCCTAGAGGAAGACCATGGTATTCAAATAGGCAATACTCTCTTCACATCCCTCTGACATTCACTGCACTCTGAGAGGAAAGCCAGGCTTCAGCCTGCTGCGAAGCACATATCAACGTAGAAATCTAGCACAAACTTACTTCACCACCTCCATGGGAGGCAAAGTTTGTAAAACTAAATTGTGGGTGTGGTGAGGGGTGTATTTATAGGCATTTTGAGGTTTGGGAAACTTTGCCCCTCCGTCCTGGTAGGAATGTATTTCCCATACGTCACTAGCTCATGGACTCTTGCCAATTACATGAAAGAAATAATGGTATCTTTAGAAAGTCCATTTAATGGAGAGAAAAACAGTATATAATATGTGTGGGTACAGTAAATGAGTAAGAGGAAAATTACAGCTAAACACAAACACCGCAGAAATGTAAAAAGAGCCCTGGTCCTTAAAGGGACAGTCAAGGCCCAAAAAAACTTTTATTTTTCAAATAGGGCATGTAATTTTAAACAACTTTCCAATTTACTTTTATCAACAATTTTGCTTTGTTCTCTTGGTATTCTAGTTGAGAGCAAACCTAGAAAGGCTCATATGATAATTTCTAAGCCCTTGAAGTCCGCCTCTAATCACATGCTTTTGTATTTGCTTTTCACAGCAGGGGAGAGTAGTTCAGGTAAACCATATAGATAGCATTGTGATCACGCCCGTGAGTTGTGGCAGACACTGCACTAATTGGCTAAACTGCAAGTCAATAGATAATAACTAAAAGTCATGTGATTAGGGGCGGTCAGGAGATGCTTAGATACAAGATAGTCACAGCAGTAAAAAGTGTATTAATATAACAGTGTTGGTTATGCAAAACTGGGGAATGGGTAATAAAGGGATTATCTATCTTTTTAAACAACAAAAATTCTGGTGTTGACTGTCCCTTTAAGGGAAAGAATTTGAAAAATGTCCTTGTCCTTAAAGGGACATTAAACCCAGATTTTTTCTTTAATGATTCAGATAAAGAATACCATTTTTAACAACTTTCTAATTTACTTCTATTATCTAATTTGCTTCATTCTCTTGATAATCTTTCCTGAAAAGCATATCTAGATAGGCTCAGTAGCTTCTGATTGGTGGCTGCACATATTTGCCTTATGTGATTGGCTCACCCATGTGCATTGCTATTTATTTATCAAAGGATATCTAAAGAATGAAGCAAATTAGATAATAGAAGCAAATTTGAATGTTGTTTAAAATTGCATCTGTCGGAATCATGAAAGAAAATGTTTGGGTTTAATGTCACTTTAAGGGGTTAAAAAGAAAGGATGATTTATCAATTTCAGAGTCTGAAGTATGATTCTCTGAACCAGAGAAATCCTCATCAGCAGAAAATACTTAAGTATGCTGTTGATTAATACAAACTTCATCAGAATTATGAGAAGTAAGGAGAGACCTTTTACGTTTATTTGAAGGCAGAATAGCAGTCATAGCCTTCTCCATGGCTGCAACAATATAATCTTTTATGTAACACAAAGTGGAAGAAAAGAGAGAATTCCACAAGAAAGGATGCATGCATAGGCACTGTAAGCACAGACTAATGGCAGGAGTATCCAGAAAGGGTTAAAACATAACTTTTAATTAAAATAAATAAAATAGGGTCACACACAATTTAAAAACCCAGGACAGTATGCATTGTGATAATGTCTTACACAACGCTATGATTTGTAAAAAAAAAAAAAAAATCTACTATCAGTGAATAGTACTAGTGGTTAGATGGTTAAAGTAAAGCGGTAATATGGTCCCATGACTATGTTATAGTGGGGATCATGAACATACAAGATCACATAATTATACAATGTACTCCTGACTAAGAAATGTGGGAATCGTGATACATAAATATTAGTATAATATCATATGTTTCCACCTATGGTTATAAGTCGGATAGCATAATCTATATAAGGGTCTTAAATATAAGCGTTCTCAGGGCCAGCAAGTGTTAGTACATCTAGTGACATATACTTTAATTGTACACAATATGTTATGCTTCAACACATGTATCTGTTTGTATTTGGTCCCAGGGACAATGGGAGGATAGTGTTAGTACATCCAGTGATATATACTTTAATTGTACACAATGGGGCCTAGTTATCAAGCCGTCAACCTCAAATACGCTGGAATTCCGCAGCGTATTTGTGGCGAGGCTGATTCGCCTTAGTTATCAAAGGCTCGAGACCGGCAAAAGTAGAATTTTGTGACGTAAACTTCGATCCGCCGGACTCAGTCCGACACAGATCGATTCTTACGTCACTCCAGATGTTCCGCACACAAGTGCGGCACATTCTCACTACTTTTGCTAGCTATCAAAAAACTAGCAGGTACGCTCGGCACTTTTACGGCCCAGCGTACCTGGTTTTCAATCCGCCACCCCTGGAGGCGGCGGATCCCATAGGAATCAATGGGAGTCTGACCATAGCGAAAGTACAAGTTCGCTGCTGACAGACATCCCATTGATTTCTATGGGAGCTGTCTGCACCTAACACCCTAACATGTACCCCGAGTCTAAACACCACTAATCTGACCCCCCCTACACCGCCGCAACTAAATAAATTTATTACCCCCTAAACCGCCGCTCCCGGAGCCCACCGCAACTATAATAAATGTATTAACCCCTAAACCGCCGCTCCCTGAACCCGCCGCAACCTATATTAAATGTATTAACCCCTATCCTGCCCCCCCTACACCGTCGCCACCTATAATAAATTTATTAACCCCTAATCTGCCCCCCCTACACCGTCGCCACCTATAATAAATTTATTAACCCCTATCCTGCCCCCCACTACGCCGCCGCCACTGTAATAAAATTATTAACCCCTAAACCTAAGTCTAACACTAACCCTAACGCCCCCCTAACTTAAATATTAATTAAATAAATCTAAATAAATTTACTCTTATTAACTAAATGAATCCTATTTAAAACTAAATACTTACCTTTAAAATAAACCCTAATATAGCTACAATATAAATAATAATTATATTCTAGCTATCTTAGGATTTATTTTTATTTTACAGGTAACTTTCAATTTATTTTAACTAGGTACAATAGCTATTAAATAGTTAATAACTATTTAATAGCTTACCTAGCTAAAATAAAGAGAAATGTACCTGTGAAATAAATCCTAACCTAAGTTACAATTACACCTAACACTACACTATACTTTAATAAATTATTCCTATTTAAAAATAAATACTTACTGTAAAATAAACCCTAAGATAGCTACAATGTAATTAATAATTATATTATAGCTATCTTAGGATTTATATTTATTTTACAGGTAACTTTGTATTTATTTTAGCTAGTTAGAATAGTTATTAAATAGTTATTAACTATTTAATAACTACCTAGCTAAAAGAAATACAAAATTACCTGTAAAATAAATCCTAACTTAAGTTACAATTAAACCATCCTACACTATCATATAACTACAATTAAATACAATTACATAAACTAACTAAAGTACAAAAAATAAAAAAAGCTAAGTTACAAAAAATAAAAAAATAAGTTACAAACATGTTAAAAATATTACAACAATTTTAAGCTACTTACACCTAATCTAAGCCCCCTAATAAAATAACAAACCCCCCCAAAATAAAAAAATGCCCTACCCTATTCTAAATTAAATAAATTTCAAAGCTCTTTTACCTTACCAGCCCTTAAAAGGGCCATTTGTGGGGGCATGCCCCAAAGAAAAACATAATTTATGTAAGAACTTACCTGATAAATTCATTTCTTTCATATTAGCAAGAGTCCATGAGCTAGTGACGTATGGGATATACATTCCTACCAGGAGGGGCAAAGTTTCCCAAACCTTAAAATGCCTATAAATACACCCCTCACCACACCCACAATTCAGTTTAACGAATAGCCAAGAAGTGGGGTGATAAGAAAAAAGTGCGAAAGCATATAAAATAAGGAATTGGAATAATTGTGCTTTATACAAAAAATCATAACCACCACAAAAAAGGGCGGGCCTCATGGACTCTTGCTAATATGAAAGAAATGAATTTATCAGGTAAGTTCTTACATAAATTATGTTTTCTTTCATGTAATTAGCAAGAGTCCATGAGCTAGTGACGTATGGGATAATGACTACCCAAGATGTGGATCTTTCCACACAAGAGTCACTAGAGAGGGAGGGATAAAATAAAGACAGCCAATTCCTGCTGAAAATAATCCACACCCAAAATAAAGTTTAATGAAAAACATAAGCAGAAGATTCAAACTGAAACCGCTGCCTGAAGTACTTTTCTACCAAAAACTGCTTCAGAAGAAGAAAATACAACAAAATGGTAGAATTTGGAAAAAGTATGCAAAGAGAACCAAGTTGCCACTTTGCAAATCTGATCAACCGAAGCTTCATTCCTAAACGCCCAGGAAGTAGAAACTGACCTAGTAGAATGAGCTGTAATCCTATGAGGCGGAGTCTTACCCGACTCAAAATAGGCAAGATGAAATAAAGATTTCAACCAAGATGCCAAAGAAATGGCAGAAGTTTTCTGGCCTTTCTAAAACCGGAAAAGATAACAAATAAACCAGAAGTCTTTCGGAAAGACTTAATAGCTTCAACATAATATTTCAAAGCTCTAATAACATCCAAAGAATGCAACGATTTCTCCTTAGAATTCTTAGGATTAGGACATAATGAAGGAACCACAATGTCTCTACTAATGTTGTTGGAATTCACAACTTAGGTAAAAATTCAAAAGAAGTTCGCAACACCGCCTTATCCTGATGAAAAATCAGAAAAGGAGACTCACAAGAAAGAGCAGATAATTCAGAAACTCTTCTGGCAGAAGAGATGGCCAAAAGGAACAAAACTTTCCAAGAAAGTAATTTAATATCCAATGAATGCATAGGTTCAAATGGAGGAGCTTGAAGAGCCCCCAGAACCAAATTCAAACTCCAAGGAGGAGAAATTGACTTAATGACAGGCTTTATACGAACCAAAGCTTGTACAAAACAATGAATATCAGGAAGAATAGCAATCTTTCTGTTGAAAAAGAACAGAAAGAGTAGAGATTTGACCTTTCAAGGAACTTGCGGACAAACCCTTATCTAAACCATCCTGAAGAAATTGTAATATTCTCGGTATTCTAAAAGAATGCCAAGAAAAATGATGAGAAAGACACCAAGAAATATAAGTCTTCCAGACTCTATAATATATCTCTCTGGATACAGATTTATGAGCCTGTAACATAGTATTAATCACAGAGTCAGAGAAACCTCTTTGACCAAGAATCAAGCGTTCAATCTCCATACCTTTAAATTTAAGGATTTCAGATCCTGATGGAAAAAAGGACCTTGAGACAAAAGGTCTGGTCTTAACGGAAGAGTCCACGGTTGGCAAGAGGCCATCCGGACAAGATCCTCATACCAAAACCTGTGAGGCCATGCCGGAGCTACCAGCAGAACAAACGAGCATTCCTTCAGAATCTTGGAGATTACTCTTGGAAGAAGAACTAGAGGCGGAAAGATATAGGCAGGATGATACTTCCAAGGAAGTGAAAATGCATCCACTGCCTCCGCCTGAGGATCCCGGGATCTGGACAGATACCTGGGAAGTTTCTTGTTTAGATGAGAAGCCATCAGATCTATTTCTGGAAGTTCCCACATTTGAACAATCTGAAGAAATACCTCTGGGTGAAGAGACCATTCGCCCGGATGCAACGTTTGGCGACTGAGATAA
The DNA here is from genome assembly GCF_027579735.1 of Bombina bombina. NCBI lineage: Eukaryota > Metazoa > Chordata > Amphibia > Anura > Bombinatoridae > Bombina > Bombina bombina. The sequence goes on along the minus strand of NC_069504.1, from coordinate 910,679,045 downwards.
TCCGCTTTCCAATTGTCCATACCTGGGATATAAACCGCAGAGATTAGACAGGAGCTGGATTCCGCCCAAACCAAAATTCGAGATACTTCTTTCATAGCCAGAGGACTGTGAGTCCCTCCTTGATGATTGATGTATGCCACAGATGTGACATTGTCTTATCTGAAAACAAATGAACAACTCTCTCTTCGGAAGAGGCCAAGACTGAAGAGCTCTGAAAATTGCACGGAGTTCCAAAATATTGATCGGAAATCTCACCTCCTGAGATTCCCAAACCCCTTGTGCCGTCAGATACCCCCACACAGCTCCCCAACCTGTAAAACTAGCATCTGTTGAGATTATAGTCCAGGTCGGAAGAACAAAGAAGCCCCCTGAACTAAACGATGGTGATCTGTCCACCATATCAGAGAGTGTCATAAAATCGGTTTAAAGATATTAATTGAGATATCTTTGAGTAATCCCTGCACCATTGGTTCAGCATACAGAGCTGAAGAGGTCGCATGTGAAAACGAGCAAAGGAGATCGCATCTGATGCGGCAGTCCTAAGACCCAACATTTCCATGCATAAGGCTACCAAAGGGAATGATTGTGACTGAAGGTTTTGACAAGCTGATATCAATGTTAAACTTCTCTTGACTGACAAGGACAGAGTCATAGACACTGAATTTATCTAGAAACCTAAAAAGGTTACCCTTGTCTGAGGAATCAATGAACTGATTGGTAAATTGATCCTCCAACCATGAACTTGAAGAAACAACACAAGTCGATTCGTATGAGATTCTACGAAAATGAGAAGACTGAGCAAGTACCAAGATATCGTCCAAATAAGGAAATACCAAAACCCTATTCTCTGAATACAGAAAGAAGGGCACCGAGAACTTTTGAAAAAAATTCTTGGAACTGAGGCTAGGCCAAACGGTAGAGCCACAAAACTGGTAATGCTTGTCTAAAAAGAGAATCTCAGACACTAAAAGTAATCTGGATGAATCGGAATATGCAGATACACATCCTGTAAATCTACTGTAGACATATAATGCCCTTGCTAAACAAAAGGCAGGATAGTCCTACAGTAACCATCTTGAATGTTGGTATCCTAACATAACGATTCAATAATGATAGATCCAGAACTGGTCTGAAAGAATTGACCTTCTTTGGTACAATGAAGAGATAAAATAAAACCCCAGCCCCTGTTCCAGAACTGGAACTGGCATAAATACTCCAGCCAACTCTAGATCTGAAACACATTTCAGAAATGCTGAGCCTAGCTGTGTTAACTGGGACACGGGAAAGAAAAGAATCTCTTAGCAGGAGGCCTTAACTTGAAGCCAATTCTGTACCTTTCTGAAACAATGTTTCTGAAACCAGAGATTAAGAACGGAATTGATCCAAATTTCTTTGAAGAAAACGTAATCTGCCCCATACCAGCTGAGCTGGAATAAGGGCCGCACCTTCATAGGTACTTAGGAGCTGGCTATAGGTTTCTATAAAGCTCGGATATATTCCAAACTGGAAATAGTTTCCAAACTGAAACCGCTCCTGAGGATGAAGGATCAGGCTTTTGTTCCTTGTTGTGAGGAAAGGAACGAAATGATTATTTACCCTGGAAAGAAAGGGAAAGCAAAGTTGACTTAGAAGACATGTCAGTATTCCAAGTTTAATTCATAAAGCTTTTCTAGCTAAAATAGCTAGAGACATATACCTGACATCAACTCTAATGATATCAAAAGATGGTATCACCAATAAAATTATTAGCATGTTATAGAATAATAATAATGCTATAAAATTATGATCTGTTACTTGTTGCGCTAAAGCTTCTAACCAAAAAGTTGAAGCTGCAGCAACATCCGCTAAAAATATAGCAGGTCTAAGAAGATTACCTGAACATAAGTAAGCTTTTCTTAGAAAGGATTCAATTTTCCTATCTAAAGGATCCTTAAATGAAGTACTATCTGCCATAGGAATAGTAGTACATTAGCAGGAGTAGAGACAGCCCCATAACCTTAGGGATTTTTGTCCCAAAAAACTCTAATCTGTCAGATGGCACAGGATATAATTTGCTTAAACGTCTAGAAGGAGTAAATAAATTACCCAAATTATTCCATTCCCTGGAAATTACTTCAGAAATAGCATCAGGGAGATAAAACACTTCTGGAATAACTACCTTATTTAAACGTTTACATTTAGTATCAAGAGGACCAGAATCCTCTATTTCTAATGCAAATAACACTTCTTTAAGTAAAGAACGAATAAATTCCATCTTGGACAAATACAAAGATTTATCAGCATCAAAATGATGATGTTCATTTTAAAAATTCATCTGAAAAAAAGAGAAGTTTTAAAAGACTTTTATGTATACTAGAAGGAGAAATAACAGACATAGCCTTCTTAATGGATTTAAAATAAATAAAATCTCTTATGTTATCAGGAACACTCTGAAAATTAGATGTTGACGGAACAGCAACAGGTAATGTAACAGTACTAAAGGAAATTTTATCTGCATTAATAAGTTTGACATGACATGCAATACAAATAACAGCTGGAGAAACAGATACCAAAAGTTTATAGCAGACTTAGCTTGGTAGCTCCAGCACTGTGCAGTGATTTTCCTGTAGTAACTTCTGACTCAGTTGCAACGTGGAACATCTTGCAATATGTAAAAGAAAAAAACAACATATAAAGCAAAATTGATCAAATTCCTTAAATGACAGTTTCAGGAATGGGAAAAAAATGCCAGTGAACAAGCTTCTAGCAACCAGAAGCAATAAATAATGAGACTTAAATAATGTGGAGACAAAAATGACGCCCAAATTTTTTAGCGCCAAAAAAGACGCCCACATTATTTGGCGCCTAAATGCTTTTGGCGCCAAAAATGACGCCACATCCGGAACGCCGACATTTTTGGCGCAAAATAACGTCAAAGAATGACGCAACTTCCGGCGACACGTATGACGCCGGAAACGGAAATAGAATTTTTGCGCCAAAAAAGTCCGCGCCAAAAATGACGCAATAAAATGAAGCATTTTCAGCCCCCGCGAGCCTAACAGCCCACAGGGAAAAAGTCAAATTTTAAGGTAAAATATGTTAAATTAAAATGCATTATCCCAAATATGAAACTGACTGTCTGAAAAATAAGGAAAGTTGAACATTCTGAGTCAAGGCAAATAAATGTTTGAATACATATATTTAGAACTTTATAAACAAAGTGCCCAACCATAGCTTGGAGTGTCACAGAAAATAAGACTTACTTACCCCAGGACACTCATCTACATATAGCAGATAGCCAAACCAGTACTGAAACGAGAATCAGCAGAGGTAATGGTATATATAAGAGTATATCGTCGATCTGAAAAGGGAGGTAAGAGATGAATCTCTACGACCGATAACAGAGAACCTATGAAATAGACCCCGTAGAAGGAGATCACTGCATTCAAATAGGCAATACTCTCCTCACATCCCTCTGACATTCACTGCACGCTGAGAGGAAAACCGGGCTCCAACTTGCTGCGGAGCGCATATCAACGTAGAATCTAGCACAAACTTACTTCACCACCTCCATCGGAGGCAAAGTTTGTAAAACTGAATTGTGGGTGTGGTGAGGGGTGTATTTATAGGCATTTTAAGGTTTGGGAAACTTTGCCCCTCCTGGTAGGAATGTATATCCCATACGTCACTAGCTCATGGACTCTTGCTAATTACATGAAAGAAACAGCTCTTTTGCCTGTAAAAGAAAAATACAACCCCCCCCCCAACATTAAAACCCACCACCCACATACCCCTAATCTAACCCAAACCCCCCTTACAAAAACCTAACACTAATCCCCTGAAGATCATCCTACCTTGAGTCGTCTTCACTCAGTCGAGCCACCGATGGAACTGAAGAGGACATCCGGAGCGGAAGAAGTTAATCCTCCAAGCGGCGCTGAAGAAATCTTCCATCCGATGAAGTCATCATCCAGGCGGCGCTGAAGAAAAGTCTTCGATCCGGCCGATGTCATCTTCAAAGAGGCGCTGAAGAGGTCTTCTATCCGGGCGAAGTCATCTTCCAAGCCGGGTCTTGAATCTTCCTTCCGCCGACGCGGAACCACCTTCTTCACCGACGGACTACGACGAATGACGGCTCCTTTAAGGGACGTCATCCAAGATGGCGTCCCCTCAATTCCGATTGGCTGATAGGATTCTATCAGCCAATCGGAATTAAGGTAGGAAATCAGCCAATCAGATTGAGCTCGCATTCTATTGGCTATTCCGATCAGCCAATAGAATGCGAGCTCAATCTGATTGGCTGATTGGATCAGCCAATCGGATTGAACTTGAATCTGATTGGCTGATTCCATCAGCCAATCAGATTTTCCTACCTTAATTCCGATTGGCTGATAGAATCCTATCAGCCAATCGGAATTGAGGGGACGCCATCTTGGATGACGTCCCTTAAAGGAGCCGTCATTCGTCGTAGTCCGTCGGTGAAGAAGGTGGTTCCGCGTCGGCGGAAGGAAGATTCAAGACCCGGCTTGGAAGATGACTTCGCCCGGATAGAAGACCTCTTCAGCGCCTCTTTGAAGATGACATCGGCCGGATCGAAGACTTTTCTTCAGCGCCGCCTGGATGATGACTTCATCGGATGGAAGATTTCTTCAGCGCCGCTTGGAGGATTAACTTCTTCCGCTCCGGATGTCCTCTTCAGTTCCATCGGTGGCTCGGCTGAGTGAAGACGACTCAAGGTAGGATGATCTTCAGGGGATTAGTGTTAGGTTTTTGTAAGGGGGGTTTGGGTTAGATTAGGGGTATGTGGGTGGTGGGTTTTAATGTTGGGGGGGGGTTGTATTTTTCTTTTACAGGCAAAAGAGCTGTTTTCTTTGGGGCATGCCCCCACAAATGGCCCTTTTAAGGGCTGGTAAGGTAAAAGAGCTTTGAAATTTATTTAATTTAGAATAGGGTAGGGCATTTTTTTATTTTGGGGGGGTTTGTTATTTTATTAGGGGGCTTAGATTAGGTGTAAGTAGCTTAAAATTGTTGTAATATTTTTAACATGTTTGTAACTTATTTTTTTATTTTTTGTAACTTAGCTTTTTTTATTTTTTGTACTTTAGTTAGTTTATGTAATTGTATTTAATTGTAGCTATTTGTAGGTAGTTTATTTAATTAATTTAATGATAGTGTAGTATTAGGTTTAATTGTAACTTAAGTTAGGATTTATTTTACAGGTAATTTTTTATTTCTTTTAGCTAGGTAGTTATTAAATAGTTAATAACTATTTAATAACTATTGTAACTAGCTAAAATAAATACAAAGTTACCTGTAAAATAAATATAAATCCTAAGATAGCTATAATATAATTATTAATTATATTGTAGCTATCTTAGGGTTTATTTTACAGGTAAGTATTTATTTTTAAATAGGAATAATTTATTAAAGTATAGTGTAGTGTTAGGTGTAATTGTAACTTAGGTTAGGATTTATTTCACAGGTACATTTCTCTTTATTTTAGCTAGGTAAGCTATTAAATAGTTAATAACTATTTAATAGCTATTGTACCTAGTTAAAATAAATTGAAAGGTACCTGTAAAATAAAAATAAATCCTAAGATAGCTAGAATATAATTATTATTTATATTGTAGCTATATTAGGGTTTATTTTAAAGGTAAGTATTTAGTTTTAAATAGGATTCATTTAGTTAATAAGAGTAAATTTATTTAGATTTATTTAATTAATATTTAAGTTAGGGGGGCGTTAGGGTTAGGGTTAGACTTAGGTTTAGGGGTTAATAATTTTATTACAGTGGCGGCGGCGTAGTGGGGGGCAGGATAGGGGTTAATAAATTTATTATAGGTGGCGACGGTGTAGGGGGGGCAGGATAGGGGTTACTAGGTATAATGTAGGTGGCAGCGGTGTCCGGGAGCGGCGGTTTAGGGGTTAATACATTTATAAGAGTTGCGGCAGGGTCTAGGAGCGGCGGTTTAGGGGTTAGTTACTTTATTTAGTTGCGGGGGGCTCCGGGGGCGCCGGTATAGGGGGTAGAACAGTGTAGTTTAGTGTGAGTGCTTAGTGACAGGCTAGCAATAAAGCTGGGAAAAAGCCGAAGAGCAGCGAGATCGGATGAGTGATAACTGTCACAGTCCGCTGCTCATCGCCCCGCGGCTTTTTGACAGCTTTATTTGATAACTTAGGCGTATTTTTTCAGGTCCGCGGCGGCGAAGGTAGGCGAGCTTAGGCGGGCGTATTGGGCCGGCGAAGCCAGAAAAGTAGACGGCTTGATAACTACCCCCCAATATGTTGAAACACATGAATCTGTTTGCATTTAGTCACTTAGACAACAGGAGGATCATAAAAGTTACCCTCTGTTGAGAACGCTCCCTAAATTAACAGGCTGATAGCAATGTTATTTTCTACATATGGTGTTTTCCGATTTCCCAAATACCTACTTAGACAAAGTATTATAATGTTAAACTTCTGTAGGGATTTGATTACCTCCAACAATTCATTAATAATCTTGATGCTCAATATATTCGTGCTCAGTGTATAAGTCTAAACATCTATATTTTATTAGTACTAGATAACCACTCAGCATGCCTAATATTATTTAGCAATGCAAACTAACCAGCGTTCAATTGTATTTATCTTGCGGAGGTTAAGTTTAAGGCAACAAAGTAGTGTTTATCAATGTGATACAATAGGTGTGCTGAATCGCGTGTTACCTCTGTAGCTACGGTAACGTTAAATAGATAGTATTTACTGCCTCTAAAAAACATAAATTATGCTTACCTGATCATTTTCTTCTGACGGGAAGAGTCCACAGCTGCATTCATTACTTTTGGGAATTCAGAACCTGGCCACCAGGAGGAGGCAAAGACACCCCAGCCAAAGGCTTCAAATACCTCCCCCACTTCCCTCATCCCCCAGTCATTCTACCGATGGAACAAGGAACAGTAGGAGAAATATCATGGTGAAAAAGTTGCCAGAAAAACAAAAAATTACTGCCGCCTCTTAGCCAAAACACGGACGGGAGCTGTGTACTCTTCCCGTCAGAAGAAAAGAAAAACATAATTTATGTAAGAACTTACCTGATAAATTCATTTCTTTCATATTAGCAAGAGTCCATGAGCTAGTGACGTATGGGATATACATTCCTACCAGGAGGGGCAAAGTTTCCCAAACCTCAAAATGCCTACAAATACACCCCTCACCACACCCACAATTCAGTTTAACGAATAGCCAAGAAGTGGGGTGATAAAAAAGTGCGAAAGCATATAAAATAAGGAATTGGAATAATTGTGCTTTATACAAAAATCATAACCACCACAAAAAAAGGGTGGGCCTCATGGACTCTTGCTAATATGAAAGAAATGAATTTATCAGGTAAGTTCTTACATAAATTATGTTTTCTTTCATGTAATTAGCAAGAGTCCATGAGCTAGTGACGTATGGGATAATGATTACCCAAGATGTGGATCTTTCCACGCAAGAGTCACTAGAGAGGGAGGGATAAAATAAAGACAGCCAATTCCTGCTGAAAATAATCCACACCCAAAATAAAGTTTAATGAAAAACATAAGCAGAAGATTCAAACTGAAACCGCTGCCTGAAGTACTTTTCTACCAAAAACTGCTTCAGAAGAAGAAAATACATCAAAATGGTAGAATTTAGTAAAAGTATGCAAAGAGGACCAAGTTGCTGCTTTGCAAATCTGATCAATCGAAGCTTCATTCCTAAACGCCCAGGAAGTAGAAACTGACCTAGTAGAATGAGCTGTAATCCTTTGAGGCGGAGTTTTACCCGACTCAACATAGGCAAGATGAATTAAAGATTTCAACCAAGATGCCAAAGAAATGGCAGAAGCTTTCTGGCCTTTTCTAGAACCGTAAAAGATAACAAATAAACTAGAAGTCTTTCGGAAAGACTTAGTAGCTTCAACATAATATTTCAAAGCTCTAACAACATCCAAAGAATGTAACGATTTCTCCTTAGAATTCTTAGGATTAGGACATAATGAAGGAACCACAATTTCTCTACTAATGTTGTTGGAATTCACAACTTTAGGTAAAAATTCAAAAGAAGTTCGCAACACTGCCTTATCCTGATGAAAAATCAGAAAAGGAGACTCACAAGAAAGAGCAGATAATTCAGAAACTCTTCTGGCAGAAGAGATTGCCAAAAGGAACAAAACTTTCCAAGAAAGTAATTTAATGTCCAATGAATGCAAAGGTTCAAACGGAGGAGATTGAAGAGCCCCTAGAACCAAATTCAAACTCCAAGGAGGAGAAATTGACTTAATGACAGGTTTTATACGAACCAAAGCTTGTACAAAACAATGAATATCAGGAAGATTAGCAATCTTTCTGTGAAAAAGAACAGAAAGAGCAGAGATTTGTCCTTTCAAGGAACTTGCGGACAAACCTTTATCTAAACCATCCTGAAGAAACTGTAAAATTCTTGGAATTCTAAAAGAATGCCAAGAAAAATGATGAGAAAGACACCAAGAAATATGTCTTCCAGACTCTATAATATATCTCTCTGGATACAGATTTACGAGCCTGTAACATAGTATTAATCACAGAGTCAGAGAAACCTCTTTGACTAAGAATCAAGCGTTCAATCTCCATACCTTTAAATTTAAGGATTTGAGATCCTGATGGAAAAAAGGACCTTGCGACAGAAGGCGGAAGAGTCCACGGATGGCAAGAGGCCATCCGGACAAGATCCGCATACCAAAACCTGTGAGGCCATGCCGGAGCTACCAGCAGAACAAACGAGCATTCCTTCAGAATCTTGGAGATTACTCTTGGAAGAAGAACTAGAGGCGGAAAGATATAAGCAGTATGATACTTCCAAGGAAGTGATAATGCATCCACTGCTTCCGCCTGAGGATCCCGGGATCTGGACAGATACCTGGGAAGTTTCTTGTTTAGATGAGACGCCATCAGATCTATTTCTGGAAGCTCCCATATTTGAACAATCTGAAGAAATACCTCTGGGTGAAGAGACTATTCGCCCGGATGCAACGTTTGGCGACTGAGATAATCCGCTTCCCAATTGTCTATACCTGGGATATGAACCGCAGAGATTAGACAGGAGCTGGATTCCGCCCAAACCAGAATTCGAGATACTTCTTTCATAGCCAGAGGACTCTGAGTCCCTCCTTGATGATTGATGTATGCCACAGTTGTGACATTGTCTGTCTGAAAACAAATGAACGATTCTCTCTTCAGAAGAGGCCAAGACTGAAGAGCTCTGAAAATTGCATGGAGTTCCAAAATATTGATCGGTAATCTCACCTCCTGAGATTCCCAAACTCCTTGTGCCGTCAGAGATCCCCACACAGCTCCCCAACCTGTGAGACTTGCATCTGTTGAAATTACAGTCCAGGTCGGAAGCACAAAAGAAGCCCCCTGAATTAAACAATGGTGATCTGTCCACCACGTTAGAGAGTGTCGTACAATCGGTTTTAAAGATATTAATTGAGATATCTTTGTGTAATCCCTGCACCATTGATTCAGCATACAGAGCTGAAGAGGTTGCATGTGAAAACGAGCAAAGGGGATCGCGTCCGATGCAGCAGTCATAAGACCTAGAATTTCCATGCATAAGGCTACCGAAGGGAATGATTGTGACTGAAGGTTTCGACAAGCTGAAATCAATTTTAGACCTCTCTTGTCTGTTAAAGACAGAGTCATGGACACTGAATCTATCTGGAAACCCAGAAAAGTTACCCTTGTCTGAGGGATCAATGAACTTTTTGGTAAATTGATCCTCCAACCATGATCTTGAAGAAACAACACAAGTCGATTCGTATGAGATTCTGCTAAATGTAAAGACTGAGCAAGTACCAAGATATCGTCCAAATAAGGAAATACCACAATACCCTGTTCTCTGATTACAGACAGAAGGGCACCGAGAACCTTTGTAAAAATTCTTGGAGCTGTAGCTAGGCCAAACGGCAGAGCCACAAACTGGTAATGCTTGTCCAGAAAAGAGAATCTCAGGAACTGATAATGATCTGGATGAATCGGAATATGCAGATAAGCATCCTGTAAATCTATTGTGGACATATAATGCCCTTGCTGAACAAAAGGCAAGATAGTCCTTACAGTTACCATTTTGAACGTTGGTATCCTTACATAACGATTCAATATTTTTAGATCCAGAACTGGTCTGAAGGAATTCTCCTTCTTTGGTACAATGAAGAGATTTGAATAAAACCCCATCCCCTGTTCCAGAACTGGAACTGGCATAATTACTCCAGCCAACTCTAGATCTGAAACACAATTCAGAAATGCTTGAGCTTTCACTGGATTTACTGGGACACGGGAAAAAAAAAATCTCTTTGCAGGAGGTCTCATCTTGAAACCAATTCTGTACCCTTCTGAAACAATGTTCTGAATCCAAAGATTGTGAACAGAATTGATCCAAATTTCTTTGAAAAAACGTAACCTGCCCCCTACCAGCTGAGCTGGAATGAGGGCCGCACCTTCATGTGGACTTAGAAGCAGGCTTTGCCTTTCTAGAAGGCTTGGATTTATTCCAGACTGGAGATGGTTTCCAAACTGAAACTGCTCCTGAGGATGAAGGATCAGGCTTTTGTTCTTTGTTGAAACGAAAGGAACGAAAACGATTATTAGCCCTGTTTTTACCCTTAGATTTTTTATCCTGTGGTAAAAAAGTTCCTTTCCCACCAGTAACAGTTGAGATAATGGAATCCAACTGAGAACCAAATAATTTGTTACCCTGGAAAGAAATGGAAAGTAGAGTTGATTTAGAAGCCATATCAGCATTCCAAGTTTTAAGCCATAAAGCTCTTCTAGCTAAAATAGCTAGAGACATAAACCTGACATCAACTCTGATAATATCAAAAATGGCATCACAGATAAAATTATTAGCATGCTGAAGAAGAATAATAATATTATGAGAATCATGATCTGTTACTTGTTGTGCTAAAGTCTCCAACCAAAAAGTTGAAGCTGCAGCAACATCAGCCAAAGATATAGCAGGTCTAAGAAGATTACCTGAACACAGATAAGCTTTTCTTAGAAAGGATTCAATTTTCCTATCTAAATGATCTTTAAACGAAGTACCATCTGACGTAGGAATAGTAGTACGTTTAGCAAGGGTAGAAATAGCCCCATCAACTTTAGGGATTTTGTCCCAAAATTCTAATCTGTCAGACGGCACAGGATATAATTGCTTAAAACGTTTAGAAGGAGTAAATGAATTACCCAATTTATCCCATTCTCTGGAAATTACTTCAGGAATAGCATTAGGAACAGGAAAAACTTCTGGAATAACCACAGGAGATTTAAACACCTTATCTAAACGTTTAGAATTAGTATCAAGAGGACCAGAATCCTCTATTTCTAAAGCAATTAGTACTTCTTTAAGTAAAGAACAAATAAATTCCATTTTAAATAAATATGAAGATTTATCAGCATCAAACTCTGAGACAGAATCCTCTGAACCAGAAGAGTCATCAGAATCAGAATGATGATGTTCATTTAAAAATTCATCTGTAGAGAGAGAAGTTTTAAAAGATTTTTTATGTTTACTAGAAGGAGAAATAACAGACATAGCCTTCTTGATGGATTCAGAAACAAAATCTCTTATGTTATCAGGAACATTCTGCACCTTAGATGTTGAGGGAACTGCAACAGGCAATGGTACATTACTAAAGGAAATATTATCTGCTTTAACAAGTTTGTCATGACAATTAATACAAACAACAGCCGGAGGAATAGCTACCAAAAGTTTACAGCAGATACACTTAGCTTTGGTAGTTCCAGCACTAGACAGCGATTTTCCTGAAGTATCTTCTGACTCAGATGCAACGTGAGACATCTTGCAATATGTAAGAGAAAAAACAACATATAAAGCAAAATTGATCAAATTCCTTAAATGACAGTTTCAGGAATGGGAAAAAATGCCAATAAACAAGCTTCTAGTAACCAGAAGCAAAGAAAAAATGAGACTGAAATAATGTGGAGACAAAAACGACGCCCATATTTTTTGGCGCCAAATAATACGCCCACATTGTTTGGCGCCTAAATGCTTTTTGGCGCCAAAAATGACGCCACATCCGGAACGCCGACATTTTTGGCGCAAAAGAACGTCAAAAAATGACGCAACTTCCGGCGACACGTATGACGCCGGAAACAGAAAAGATTTTTTGCGCCAAAAAAGTCCACGCCAAGAATGACGCAATAAAATGAAGCATTTTCAGCCCCCGCGAGCCTAACAGCCCACAGGGAAAAAAAGTCAAAATTTTTAAGGTAAGAAAAAATGATTGATTCAAACGCATTATCCCAAATATGAAACTGACTGTCTGAAAATAAGGAATGTTGAACATTCTGAGTCAAGGCAAATAAATGTTTGAATACCTATATTTAGAACTTTATAAATAAAGTGCCTAACCATAGCTTAGAGTGTCACAGAAAATAAGATTTACTTACCCCAGGACACTCATCTACATGTTTGTAGAAAGCCAAACCAGTACTGAAACGAAAATCAGCAGAGGTAATGGTATATAAATAAGAGTATATCGTCGATCTGAAAAGGGAGGTAAGAGATGAATCTCTACGACCGATAACAGAGAATCTATGAAATAGACCCCGTAGAAGGAGATCACTGCATTCAAATAGGCAATACTCTCCTCACATCCCTCTGACATTCACTGCACGCTGAGAGGAAAACCGGGCTCCAACTTGCTGCGGAGCGCATATCAACGTAGAATCTAGCACAAACTTACTTCACCACCTCCATAGGAGGCAAAGTTTGTAAAACTGAATTGTGGGTGTGGTGAGGGGTGTATTTGTAGGCATTTTGAGGTTTGGGAAACTTTGTCCCTCCTGGTAGGAATGTATATCCCATACGTCACTAGCTCATGGACTCTTGCTAATTACATGAAAGAAATTATTAGGTAAGCATAATTTATGTTTTTCTTCTTAAATGGGAAGAGTCCACAGCTGCATTCATTACTTTTGGGAAAACAATACCCAAGCTAGAGGACACTGAATGCAAACAAAGGGTGGGTACAAAAAGGTGGCCCCTTCGAAAGGCACCACAGCCTGAAATTTCCCAACACCCTATAAAAATAATAAACGACACGGGTAAAAAACCCAAAGCCCAGGTAACTGCCCATCAGTTACACAACCAGCAAAGCCGAGCTAGAGACCACTCAGCCCCAGAGTCTGCTGAGCACAAACAGCCTCCGAGGAGCCAGCCCCGCGGCTCTCGACTCCCACGAAGAGTACCCGGATTAAAGGTCAAGAACCTCTATCTGCCCCCGAGAGGGAGAATAGATCCCCAGAAGAAATCCAAAGGACCATTCCACATGGGCTCAAAACAATCTTAGAACAACCCAAGGTTGTCACAATATTATCGCCCAGGGAGACGAACTACCTAGAAAAACAAGGACCTGAAAAGAAGTCCATACTCAGGGAAAAACATCCCAAAGAGGACCCGGGGGCCACCCTCATATCCCTGACACAGCACCATACCATAAGGTGCTCCAGAAAACCGTGAGTTCCCTTTTGCATCGTAGTCAGTCGAAACCTGCAGGCTAGGCAAGGATAGACAGCAGAGACAGGATAACTATCCCAGCAGCTAACAAAGAGCTTTCCAAGAGAGCACCAAGCCACCTGAAACAAGAACTTACAATGACCAGCTTCCCAGGTAGGAAGACTGACCAAAGCCATTGTGGAACTCAAACCACTGAATAGCGCAGAAAATCTTGACAACAGCTCCCGACCAGAATACCAGGCTCCAAGGAGCATCCCCTCCCAGCAACAGACACCGTTAGAAAAGAGGAGGACATAAAAAGTACTCCCACTGAAGGGGAGGACAGACTCAAGAAAGAAAACGGTCAACACTGTATAGAGTAACCGATCCCCGACCTTCCCTCCAGGGTAATGGTCCCAGCCCAAAGGCTAGTCAAAGACCGAAGACAAGAGCCCCAGACCCCTGGAAGAAAAAGGATGGATCTATGAGGAGCAAAACCCCGAGAAGAATTCTGATCACTACCAAAAACGGCATGCTACCATGAGTCAGGACAGACTTTGTGCTCGGGTTCGAGACCCCCTACACTGCTGTCTTCCATAAAGAGGAACACTTCCCAAGGAAAGAGAGTTCTCAGACCCCCAGCATCTTAATATCAGAATTCAACAAATAACAGGAGCCTTACCAGGGTTCAAACCCCCAGCCTCCTGCTGCAGGAACGGTGGAACCCGTCACTACTCCACATCTCCCTATTCCAGGATTCTGAGAACGCAAGAAGGGAAAAAAAACCTACAAGGCAAGAAAAACAAGGACCCACAGGTCATCACAGATACTGAGGTAACTCCAAATCAAGGAGAACACACAAGAACCCATCCCCCACTTTAGGAAAGAAAGGGAACTAAAGTAACGGAAAACCACCCTACCATAGAGGCGAGACCCCTCGGCCAATATCGCCAACCCAGTTGGAAAGACACCTGGAGTCTACAAGGAACATCAAATGTGCCAGAAGACCAGTAGGGACCCGTCAGAGAGACCTAGAACCTAAGCCTCAGGCAGATAGGAATCTCCCATTAGAAACAGAACTCCATCCCCTTCAAAGGGACACACAGGACCACAAAACCTGAGGTGAAACCGAACCGTTCACACCCGATCCATGGAGAGACATGGTCCTAGGCCAGAGTCCTCGAAAAACGGAACACTAAGCTGCCTCCTATGATTAGGAGTGCATCATCTGAGGTCCGTAGACTTAGCAACCTAGCAACAGCCTCAAATCCAAGAGTCTGAAAGAACTCCTGATCAGTTTAAGAATTGGGCACCCAGTGCTCCTGGATCCCAAGGACAAATTCTCGTAGACAAGCTTAATTACGTGTTACACACACACTGGCAAGGTAACAACTAGCCCCGATGGTGGATGTGAACCCTGGACCTTCTGCTAGCCATCCCAGTAAACTATACCTAAACCACCCTCCACAAAGCCCCAAAAGAGCATTGAGGATAAATGGTCATCTACCTGACCCCAGAAGGGCGACCGTCTGTAACCGACCTCGGCCCTTCACTGTCAAGCCCCAAAGGCTAGATCTGCAACGAGGTCGAAGGTAACACCAGAGCGTCAAAGACCATGGTCAGACCAAGGGTAGATCATATATGGAAGAGACAACAGCCTCCAGAGATCCTTGCAGGATCGGTCTTCCAAAAATCCCTTTACAGGGCAGAAGCTGGAAGCCTCGCAGCTCCCCACAGAAGGCAGGGAAACCCCTGCACGTCATCTCTTAGAGTAACGCAGGGTCTTACTTCTCTGAGAATTGCACAGAGTTCTAAAATATTGATTGGTAATCTCACCTCTTGAGATTTCCAAACCCCTTGCGCTGTCAGAGATCCCCAAACAGCTCCCCTTGAACTAAACAATGGTAATTTAGCCACCACGTCAGAGAGTGTCGAACATTGGGATTTAAGGATATTAATTGTGATATCTTTGTATAATCCCTGAACCATTGATTCAGCATACAAAGCTGGAGAGGTCTCATGTGAAAACGAGCAAAAGGAATCGCGTCCGATGCTGCAGTCATGAGGCCTAAAACTTCCATGCACATAGCCACTGAAGGGAATGACTGAGACTGAAGGTGCCGACAAGCTACAACCAATTTCAAACGTCTCTTGTCTGTTAGAGACAGAGTCATGGACACTGAATCTATCTGGAAACCTAAAAAGGTGACCCTTGTCTGAGGAATCAAGAAACTTTTTGGTAAATTAATCCTCCAACCATGTTTTTGAAGAAACAACACTAGTTGATTTGTGTGAGATTCTGCAGAACGTAAAGACTGAGCTAGTAGCAAGATATCGTCCAAATAAGGAAACACTGCAATACCCTGTTCTCTGATTACAGAGAGTAGGGCACCTAGAACCTTTGAAAAGATTATTGGAGTTGTTGCTAGGTCAAATGGAAGAGCAACAAATTGGTAATGCTTGTCTAGAAAAGAGAATCTCAGGAACTGATAATGTTCTGGATGAATCGGAATATGAAGGTATGCATCCTGCAAGTCTACTGTAGACATATAATATCCTTGCTGAACAAAAGGCAGAAGGACTTAGTCACCATCTTGAAAGTTGGTATTACATAACGATTCAAAATTTTCAGATCCAGAACTGGTCTGAATGAATTTTCCTTCTTTGGGACAATGAATAGATTTGAATAAAACCCCAGACCTTGTTCCTGAAAAGGAACTGGCATGATTACCCCTGAAGACTCCAGGTCTGAAACATACTTCAGGAAAGCCTGAGCTTTTACTGGATTTGCTGTGATGCGTGAGAGAAAAAATCTTTTCACAGGAGGTCTTACTCTGAATCCTATTTGATACCCTTGAGAGACAATGCTCTGAATCCATTGATTTTGGACAGAATTTATCCAAATATCCTTGAAAAATCTTAACCTGCCCCCTACCAGCTGAGCTGGACTGAGGGCCGCACCTTCATGCGGACTTAGGGGCTGACTTTGGTTTTTTAAAAGGCTTGGATTTATTTCAATTTGAGGAAGGCTTCCAATTGGAAACAGATTCCTTGGGGGAAGGATTAGATTTTTGTTCCTTATTATGACGAAAGGAACGAAAACGGTTAGAAGCCTTAGATTTACCCTTAGGTTTTTTATCCTGAGGCAGAAAAACTCCCTTTCCCCCAGTAACAGTTGAAATAATAGAATCCAACTGAGAACCTAATAAATTATTACCTTGGAAAGAAAGAGATAGTAATCTAGACTTAGATGTCATATCAGCATTCCAAGATTTAAGCCACAAAGCTCTTCTAGCTAAAATAGCTAAAGACATGGATCTAACATCAATTTTGATAATATCAAAAATGGCATCACAAATAAAATGATTAGCATGTTGCAGTAAGCGAACAATGCTAGACATGTAAGGATCCAATTCTTGTTGCGCTAAATTCTCCAACCAAAAAGCTGATGCAGCCGCAACATCAGCCAAAGTAATTGCAGGCCTGAGAAGATGACCTGAATATAGATAGGCTTTCCTTAGATAAGATTCAAGTTTCCTATCTAAAGGATCTTTAAAAGAAGTACTATCTTCCATAGGAATAGTGGTACGTTTAGCAAGAGTAAAAATAGCCCCATCAACCTTGGGGATCTTTTCCCAAAACTCTATAGAAATTGCTGGTAAAGGATACAATTTTTTAAACCTTGAAGAAGGAATAAAAGGAGTACCTGGCTTATTCCATTCCTTAGAAATCATATCAGAAATAGCATCAGGAATAGGAAACCACGGGAGGTTTAGAAACAGCATTTAAACATTTACTAGTCTTAACGTCAAGAGGACTGGCTTCCTCAATATCCAAAGTAATTAACACTTCTTTTAACAAAGAACGAATATACTCCATTTTAAATAAATAAGTAGATGTCAATATCTGAGGAAGGATCTTCTGAATCAGATAGACCCTCATCAGAGGAGGATAATTCAATATGTTGTCGGTCATTTGAAATTTCATCAACCTTATGAGAAGTTTTAAAAGACCTTTTACGTTTATTAGAAGGCGGGAATGCAGACAAATAGAATAGAATCAGTAACAAATTCTTTAAAATTCATAGGTATATCATGTACATTAGAAGTTGAAGGAACTGCAACCGGCAATGTACTATAACTGATGGATATATTGTCTGAATGTAAAAGTTTATCATGACAACTATTACAAATGACATTCAGAGATATCATTTCCACAATCTTACAACAAAAATGCACTTAGCTTTGGTAGAACCGATGTCAGGCAGCAAAGTTCCAAGAGCTACTTCTGAGACAGGATCAGATTGTGACATCTTGCAAAATGTAAAAGAAAAAACAACATATAAAGCAAAATTATCAATTTCCTTATATGACAGTTTCAGGAATGGGAAAAAAATGCAAATAGCATAGCCCTCTGACATAGAAAAAGGCAAGAGGCAAATAGCAATGGGGTAATAAACAATGAAAAAAAAATTTGGCGCCAACGACAACCGGAATTGACACACTTGCGTCACTAACGACGCAACCCTGTGAAGGGACTCGGCATCAACTACGACGCCGGAAATGACGAACCAAAAAAGTCTCGCGCCAAGAATGACGCAATAAAGTCTAGCATTTGGCGCACCCGCGGGCCTAGTACTGCCTGCAATTTGCAAGAAAAATATAGTCAATCTGAAAAAAAGACTAAACCCCAGGTAAGAAACATATTTCTTAAAATGTTTATTTTCCCCAAATATGAAACTGACAGTCTGCACAAGGAAATACATGAACCTGACTCATGGCAAATATAAGTACAATACATATATTTAAAACTTTATATAAATGCATAAAGTGCCAAACCATAGCTGGGGTGTCTTAAGTAATAATAAACATACTTACCGAAAGACACCCATCCACATATAGCAGATAGCCAAACCAGTACTGAAACAGTTATCAGTAGAGGTAATGGTATATGAGAGTATATCGTCGATCTGAAAAGGGAGTTAGGAGATGAATCTCTACGACCGATAACAGAGAATCTATGAAATAGACCCCCATTAGGGCAATCATTGCATTCAATAGGGGATACTCCCTTCACATCCCTCTGACATTCGCTGTACTCTGAGAGGAATCAGGCTTCAATAATGCTGAGAAGCGCATGTCAACGTAGAAATCTTAGCACAACCTTACTTCACCACCTCCATAGGAGGCAAAGTTTGTAAAAACTGAATTGTGGGTGTGGTGAGGGGTGTATTTATAGGCAGTTTGAGGTTTGGGAAACTTTGCCCCTCCTGGTAGGATTGTATATCCCATACGTCACTAGCTCATGGACTCTTGCCAATTACATGAAAGAAAATGCTTTGTCTCCTGCAACCGCTGGACAAGAAGAGGAAGTTGAATAGGCCCCACTCAATCACATGGAGTGCCTAGCAGGACCGCCCCTGCACTAGAGAGAAAAAGCATGCCAAATTGGCCGTGTAAGTAACTCCCAAAAATGACACCTGTAGTCCACCATTGCCAGAGCCTCATCTCACACATCGCAGCAATGACAACAACAGTATGTACAAACCCCCCTCTGTTCAATAATCCCCCTTCCAGGGATATTAACCCATGATTCTATAAAGATAAAAGGCGTCACACTGTGACCCTGTCTTCTTGTGTTATGTATAGAAAAAATAAAACAATCTTACCAGAATCGATGCTGTGGAACAGGAACACGGCCTCTCAAGTGTGACAGTGTAGTAGCATTGCTCCTGACATGGACTTGAGTGTAGAAAGTAGGCAGCAAAACTTATCAATGCTGATTGCTTATGGAGCTGTTAATATGAGTCATGATGGTTTCACAGAAAGACTCTCCCTGCATCTCCGGACTAACTTTCACCCATGCTCTCACTAAGAGGCTGACAGGAATACTTAAAACTCCAGTCCCATTTCGAAGAGTACTACCCTCCATAAGAGACAACTCTGAATCTTCTGACACTTCTCTGCCAACTTCCTGTGAGGAAAGGCAAAGAATGACTGGGGGATGAGGGGAGTTGGGGAGGTATTTAAGCCTTTGGCTGGGGTGTCTTCACCTCTTCCTGGTGGCCAGGTTCTTAATTCCCACAAGTAATGAATGAAGCCATGGACTCTCCTCCCCTTTAGATGGAAAGGCACCACTGCCCTACTGAAGAGACTGACGTGGGCTAAGGCTAGCCCCCAGGAAAGATCAGAGCAAACCTACTCTGCTTTAAAATACAATCTTGATTGTAGTATCAGACACCAAAAATTCACCTCCTCCTTGCACTGCAGGCAAAGAGAATGACTGGGGTTGGTGGGAAGGGAAGTGATACTTAACAGCTTTGCTGTGGTGCTCTTTGCCTCCTTCTGCTGGTCAGGAGTGATATTCCCAACAGTAATTGATGATGATCCGTGGCCTCACCCTGTCATTAGAAAGAAACAGTTTGCAAAGCCTCTTGATCCATCTTTACAAACAATAAGTCAAAGTAAAAAATAAAACCAGCATTTATTTCACCTATAAATATGAGCACTAGAAAACATTACTGCGCCTTTAAATTATTTTTTTCAAAAACTAAAAACTTAGCAGAGAACAATCCCCAGGCAACCCTCTACATCCCAGCAGCTTTGCTGAGGTGCCTACCTGTCCTACTGCCTGAGATCGATTCCTCTACCCTAACTCCGGCCCTGTGATATCCGTGGGCTAAGCAATTATCAGTGTAGCAGAGCAGTTGATACCATCTGCATCACTACTCTGGAACTCAGTTAAAGTGAAAATGGAAAACGCGCCAGAACTGCCGCCTCTAAGGGAACCACCCCTCTCTAATCGGGGGTGGTCCCGGCGGCCATAGGAGCTACGTATATAAAAAAAACGACACCATATACTCATAATCCTTGCCCGGGTCTAAACCGGAGCTAAGGACACAAGCTGAGCCACCAATAAAATAAACATAACATCTCCCCATCACCCACAGTGCCTTCTAACTGCCCATATGATTTACCCTCAAAAGAATCAATGATTAAAAACGTCCCCTTTTTTTTACAGCATCCAGCTGCTGAAGTGCCAGATTTTCCTTTCCACTATAAGAAAAATTATATATGGCACTTACCTGAATGTCAGTCTGTCTGGCAGCAGGACAGCTCACCTGGTTTGAGAGGGTACCATTCCTCACATGGACCTGTGGAAAAGGAAAGAACCGAGTAAGCTTACTCAGGCTTTCTAATTAGGGCAGCAAAACTGTTTGAGAAAGCGCAGTGAGGATTGTACCTCACAAGTTCCTAATTGCATAAAGGGACAGTCTACACCACAATTGTTATTGTTTTAAAAGATAGATAATCCCTTTATTACCCATTCCCTAGTTTTGCATAACCTACAGTTATATTAATATACTTTTTTACCTCTGTATCTAAGCCTCTGCAAACTGCCCCCTTATTTCAGTTCTTCTGACAGACTTGCATTTTAGCCAATCAGTGATGACTCCTAGGTAACTCCACATGCATGAGCACATTGTTATCTATATAACACACATGAACTAACACCCTCTAGTGACATAAAACTGTCAAAATGCATTCAGAAATGAGGCGGCCTTTAAGGTCTAAGAAATTAGCATATGAACCTCCTAAGTTTAGCTTTCAACTACTACCAAGAGAACAAAGTAAAATTGGTGATAAAAGTAAATTGTTTAAAATTACATGCCCTATCTGAATCATGAGTTTATTTTGGACTAGACTGCCCTGATGTGGGCTATGGCTAGACCCCAGGAAAGATCAGAGCAAACCTACTCTGCTTTAAAATAATACATTCTTGACTGAAAAAAACAGACACCGAATACTTCACCTCCTCCTTGCACTGCAGGCAAAGAGAATGACTGGGGTTTGTGGAAAGTGATACTTAACAGCTTTGCTGTGGTGCTCTTTGCCTCCTGCTGCTGGCCAGGAGTGATATTCCCAACAGTAATTTATGATGACCCATGGACTCACCATGTCTTAAGAAAGAAAAAGGATAAATGTCCTAAATTGGATCGAAAAGAGGATTAACCTCTTAAGTGCTGCTGTCCTTCAATACCTAGAAGGAAAAGGCACTAACCTGAGATCCAGAAATGACAAGTGAATTGACTACGCCTGGAAAAAGAAAACAAGCTCACTATAAAAGGACCTCCTAACAAAGGACCCAGCTAACTACGTGGGAAAAACAGACAAAATAGGAGCGCCAACAGGCTTAAAGGGACAGTAAACACAAGAATTTTTGTTGTTTAAAAAGGTAGATAATCCCTTTATTACCCATTCCCCAATTTTGCATAACCATCACAGTTATAATAATATACTTTTTACCTCTGTGATTACCTTGTATCTATGCCTCTGCAAACTGCCCCCTTATTTCAGTTCTTTTGACAGACATGCATTTTTAGCGAATCAGTGCTGACTCCTAGGAGCTTCACGTGCCTGAGCTCAATGTTATCTATATGAAACACATGAACTAACGCCCCCTATAGTGGTGAAAAACTGTCAAAATGCTTTCCGATTAGAGGCAGTCTTCAAGGTCTAAGAAATTAGCACATGAACCTCATAGATTTAGCTTTCAACTAAGAATACCAAGAGAACAAAGCAAAATCGGCAATAAAAGTAAATTGGAAAGTTGTTTAAAATGACATGCCCTATTTAAATCATGAAAGATTTTTTTTTTTACTTTACTGTCCCTTTAAGTGATCTGTCAGGGCTGTAAAATAAACATGCAACAAATATTGTTGCAGTGGGTCAATATAACAAATATAAGGTGACCTAACAATTAAATCAATGGGGCAAATATAAAAGCAGAACAATTTATTATACAATATAAACAATCTGGCAGAGCATAAACAGATACAGTTGCTATAAAAAGTCTACACGCCCCTGTTAAAATGTCATGTTTCTGTGATGTAAAAATCATTTCAGAACTGTTTCCACCTTTAATGTGACCTATTAACTGTACAACTCAATTGCAAAACAAACTAATATATTTTAGGTGGAGGGAAGTATAAATAAAAAACTAAAAAAAAAATATGGTTTCATAAGTATGCACACCCTTAAACTAATACTTTGTTGAAGCACCCTTTGATTTTATTACAGCACTCAGTCTTTTTGGGTATGAGTTTTTCAGCATGGCACATCTTGACTTTGCAAGATTTGCCCACTCTTCTTTGCAAAAACACTCCAAATCTGTCAGATTGTGAGGGCATCTCTTGTGCACAGCCCACTTAAGATCAACCCACAGATTTTCGATTGGATTCAGGTCTGGGCTCTGACTGGGCCATTCCAAAACTTTAATCTTCTTCTGGTGAAGCCATTCATTTGTTGATTTGGATGTATGCTTTGGGGCATTGTCATGCTGAAAGATGAAGTTCCTCTTCATGTTCAGCTTTCTAGCAGAAGCCTGAAGGTTTTGTGCCAATATTGTCTGGTATTTGGAACTGTTCATAATTCCCTCTACCTTGACTAAGGCCCCAGTTCCAGCTGAACAAAAACAGACCCAAAGCATGATGCTGCCACCAAAATGCTTCACTGTGGGTATGATGTTCTTTTGGTTATATGCAGTGTTGAACATAGCTTTTGGAATTATGACCAAAAAGTTTAATCTTGGTTTCATCAAACCAGAACACCTTTTTGCAACATGCTTTTGGGAGACTTCAGATGTGTTTTTGCAAAATTTAGCTGGGCTTGGATGGTTTGTTTTTTTCCATAAGGCTTCCGTCTTGCCACTCTACCCCATAGCCCAGACATATAAACAATACAGGCGATTGTTGTCACATGCACCACACAGCCAGTACTTATCAGATATTCCTGCAGCTCCTTTAATGGTGCTGTAGGCCTCTTGGCAGCCTCCCAGACCAGTTTTCTTCTCGTCTTTTCATCAATTTCGGAGGGACGTCCAGTTCTTGGTAATGTCACTGTTGCGCCATATTTTCTCCACTTGATGATGACTGTCTTCACTGTGTTCCATGGTATATCTAATGCCTTGGAAATTCTTTTGTACCATTCTCCTGACGGATACCCTTTAACAAAGATTCCTCTGATGCTTTGGAAGCTCTCTGGGAACCATAGCTTTTGCTGTAGGTTGCCACCAAGAAAATGTCAGGAAAGACCTACTAGAACAGCTGAACTTTTTTTTGGTGTTAATCAGAGGCATTTTAAATGATGGTGTATACTATTTAACATGATTTTGAATGTGATTGCTCAATTCTAAACATAACTACATCCCCGGTTATAAGAGGGTGTGCACACTTAAGCAAACATATTTTAGTTTTTTAGTTTTACTTCCCTCCACCTAGAAGTTTGTTTGTTTTTCAATTGAGTTGTACAGTTTATAGGTCATATTAAAGATGGAAAAAGTTCTGAAATGATTTATCTTTGTCTCATTTTTAAACATCATAGAAACCTGACATTTAAACAGGAGCGTGTAGACTTTTTATATCCACTGTATATACTGACCTGCTAGTAATGTGCCGTTTAAGGTGCAAATAAAGTGTCTAATAAGTTAGTTAAAAATAAACAGACATTGACAAGTAACAATGTACAACATTCAAGTGGGTACCCAAGTTGATAGATGCCCCTCCTGGGACAAAAAATAAAAATAGAAAAAAAGTGAGAATATACACGTGTACAAAAAGGAAATTTATTCTTACCTGATAAATTTGTTTCTTTTACGATACGATGAGTCCACGGATTTCATCCTTACTTGTGGGATATCGTCTCCTGGTCAGCAGGAGGTGGTAAAGAGCACCACAGCAGAGCTGTATATATAGCTCCTCCCTTCCCTCCCACTCCAGTCATTCGACCGAAGTTAGGAAGAGAAAGGAAAAGCCAAGGTGCAGAGGTGACTGAAGTTTAACAAAATTAAAGGGTGGGCCGTGGACTCATCGTATCGTAAAAGAAACTAATTTATCAGGTAAGAATAAATTTCCTTTTACAAGATACGATGAGTCCACTGATTTCATCCTTACTTGTGGGATACAATACCAAAGCTATAGTACACAGATGAAAGGGAGGTACAAGACAGATAACCTAAAACGGAAGGCACCACTGCTTGAAGAACTTTTCTCCCAAAAACAGCCTCAGACGAAGCAAAAGTATCAAATTTGGAAAATTTGGAAAAAGTGTGAAGAAACCAAGTTGCAGCCTTGCAAATCTGTTCAACGGAAGCATCATTTTTGAACGCCCAAGAGGAAGCCACAGCCCTAGTGGAATGGGCCGTAATTCGTTCAGGAGGCTGCTGACCAGCAGCTTCATATGCAAAACTGATGATACTCTTCAGCCAAAAAGAAAGAGGTAGTTGTAGCTTTCTGACCCCTACGTTTCCCTGAAAAACGACAAACAAGGAAGATGATTGACGAAAATCCTTAGTCGCCTGTAAGTAAAACTTCAAGGCACGGACCACGTCCAAATGATGTAACATAGAATAATCAAAATTTCCCCAGCACCAGATTAGAATATGTGTCTTCTTTATTTAGTAGTTAAAAGCATTCAAAGAACAGGTATGCGACGTTTCGAGACCGTGGTCTATTAATCATGCATACACAGCAATGCACCTGTCTCTTAATTTAAAAGAGGCATCAACCAATCACATCATGGGTCTACAATAACACACCTTATACAGAGGGTAACCCTTTCACTGCTTACTTAAATATATGAATAGAATAGTGATCCTATCCATGACTATGAGAAAAAATGTGAAAATTTAAAGAGCAAGAATGTTGCCTGGGATTTGCATATCACAACCCTGTCCGAGTACCATAGGGTTAAAAGGATCCCGAGAGGCCTACGGATGAATACCCGCCCCACATTGCTACGAGAGAATGAAGAATACTGCAATAAATTTGAGGCGATCTTAAATAAATGCAATTATGATCTGATAACCCTGACCGTAGAATACCTACTTAAAGATGTGGAACAACAAGAAAAAGACATAGAAACCTGCAGGAATGAATTAATAAAGTTGTTAACAACTGAAGCTTTGGACGAGTTCCTAAAGAAAACAGATGAAAAAATATCTAACCTCAAAAAGCAGATCCAGGAACGCAAGCGTCCGTGATGAAGACGACTACATGAGAAGCAGGGTCTACAAGTGGAGGTCAGGTTACTTTGAAACGCAGAGAGGATTCCCCACTACGTCACAGCGACGTCAAGGGCGTCATACCAATCAGCAGCAGAGACGTAAGAAAGGGGGCGGAGCTACATCGGAAATGTCTTCCGGATCATCATCCCCTTTTTTATCCAGCGGCGAAGGAGCCACAGAGGCGGAAGAAAACATTGGCGGAGATCAGCCCAAACGGATGAAGACGAGGGGAAAAGGCAATCGGAAGCCCCGCAAACAGTAATAAACATTTCTAAAGCCAAATTGGAGAACAGCGAGTACAAACTTTTAGAAAAGGGGTTATCCTTTTGCCCATACAAAGAATTGGACTTTTTTGAGTTAAATAAGGACTTATTTAGGTTCTTTAGAAGTATAAAATTGAAACTGTTTTTTGACAATAAATATATGGGTATAAAAGATGATGTGACAAATAGACCAGACAATTGCAGTGCTATCACTCCAAAAAGGTATAATTTACTTTAAAAAAGTACATTTACACCTCATGTACAGAATAGCAGTCTAGACACATTTATTAAATTGGTTACGTCTGATATTAAAGAGTTAGAAATGAAAGTGACTAAGAACACCAAAAGGAAAAACTTAAATGTATCTAAAAGTGAGCGAAAGGCCATTAAAACTATTAAACAAAAAGAAGAAGACATCATTAAAAGAGCGGATAAGGGCGGGGCAACCATAGTCCTAGATAAAGAGTATTACATAAATGAAATCCTGACACAACTACATGATACCTATCAAAAGTTAGCAGCTAACCCTATCTTTAAAATACAAAAAGAAATCAAACGTATTATAACCAATGCCACTACAGCAGGGATTATTGATAAAAAAAATGGGTGAATATTTGTATAAAGAGCATCCAAGAACACCCATTTTTTACACAGTACCGAAGGTACATAAAGATATACAAAATCCCCCGGGGCGTCCCATTGTTTCTAATGTTGAATCTGTATTCTCAAACATAGCTGTTTTTTTGGATAAACTGTTGCAACCTTATGTAGAAAGAATATCCTCATATATTAAGGACACAGGGGACTTCATTAACAAATTATCTACATCAGAATTAGATAGCTCTAAATGCATAATATATACACTTGACGTAAAGAGTTTATACACTTCTATAAAGCATCAGAGTGGCATAGGCATCATAAGACAATTGTTAATAACATCAGGAGAATACAATTTGCAACAAATTGATTTCTTTGAGGAACTATTGAGAGTGGTATTGTTTTATAATTACTTTGTATTTAGGGACTCTTGGTACATACAAAAGAAGGGAACAGCCATGGGGTCCAATGCTGCCCCATCATATGCCAACCTTTACATTAATTTTTTTGAAGAGAAGTTTGTATATAATAATCAACTTTTCTCTTGTAAGGTGTATCCAGTCCACGGATCATCCATTACTTGTGGGATATTCTCCTTCCCAACAGGAAGTTGCAAGAGGATCACCCACAGCAGAGCTGCTATATAGCTCCCCCCCTAACTGCCATACCCAGTCATTCTCTTGCAACTCTCAACATAGCTGGACGTAGTAAGAGGAAAGTGGTGTAATATAGTTAGTTTTTTCTTCAATCAAGAGTTTATTGTTTTTAAATGGTACCGGAGTCGTACTATTTTATCTCAGGCAGCATTTAGAAGAAGAATCTGCCTGCGTTTTCTATGATCTTAGCAGAAGTAACTAAGATCCACTGCTGTTCTCACATATGTCTGAGGAGTGAGGTAACTTCAGAGGGAGAATAGCATGCAGGGTATCCTGCAATAAGGTATATGCAATTTAAGTTTTTCTAGGGATGGAATTGCTAGAAAATGCTGCTGATACCGAATTAATGTAAGTTAAGCCTAAATACAGTGATTTAATAGCGACTAGTATCAGGCTTGCTATCAGAGGTATATACTCTGATTAATGTGCAATATAAAACGTTTGCTGGCATGTTTAATCGTTTTTATATATGCTTTGGTGATAAAACTTATTGGGGCCTAGTTTTTTCCACATGGCTGGCTTTATTTTTGCCTAGAAACAGTTTCCTGAGGCTTTCCACTGTTATAGTATAAAAGTTACAGTTGGTGCAGTTAAAATTACAAACTGTGACATTCAGCTTCCCTCAGCAGTCCCCTGCATGCTATAGGACATCTCTGAAGGGCTCAAAAGGCTTCAAAAGTAGGAGCTGTGGCAGTTGTTATGACTGTTTAAAAAACATATTTTTCGTTTTGTTAATCTGTTTTTTGTATTAAGGGGTTAATCATCCATTTGCAAGTGGGTGCAATGCTCTGCTAACTTGTTACATACACTGTAAAAATTTTGTTAGTTTAACTACCTTTTTTTCACTGTTATTTCAAATTTTGGCAAAATGTGTTTCTCTTAAAGGCACAGTAACATTTTTTATATTGCTTGTTAACTTGATTTAAAGTGTTTTCCAAGCTTGCTAGTCTCATTGCTAGTCTGTATAAACATGTCTGACATAGAGGAAACTCCTTGTTCATTATGTTTAAAAGCCATGGTGGAACCCCATAGGTGAATGTGTACTAAATGTATTGATTTCACTTTAAACAATAAAGATCAGCTGTTATCTTTAAAAGAATTATCACCAGAGGATTCTGACGAGGGGGAAGTTATGCCGACTAACTCTACCCACGTGTCGGACCCTTTGACTCCCGCTCAAGGGACTCACGCTAAAATGGCACCAAGTACATCAAAGACGCCCATAGCGATTACTTTGCAGGACATGGCGGCAATCATGGATAATACCCTGTCAGCGGTATTAGCCAGACTGCCT
The DNA here is from genome assembly GCF_027579735.1 of Bombina bombina. Lineage (NCBI taxonomy): Eukaryota > Metazoa > Chordata > Amphibia > Anura > Bombinatoridae > Bombina > Bombina bombina. The sequence goes on along the minus strand of NC_069504.1, from coordinate 910,650,693 downwards.
GAATTCAGAGGAAAGCGCGATAGCTCTGGGGTTAGACGTAATACAGAGCGCGCAGATGCTTTAAGGCGCATGTCTAATACTGCGTCACAATATGCAGAAGCTGAGGAAGGAGAGCTTCAGTCTGTGGGTGACATTTCTGATTTGGGGAAACCTGATTCAGATATTTCTACTTTTAAATTTAAGCTTGAGAACCTCCGTGTATTCCTTGGGGAGGTATTAGCTGCTCTGAATGACTGTGACACAATTGCAGTGCCAGAGAAATTGTGTAGACTGGATAAATACTATGCAGTGCCGGTGTGTACTGATGTTTTTTCCAATTCCTAAAAGGTTTACAGAAATTATTAATAAGGAGTGGGATAGACCCGGTGTGCCGTTTTCCCCCCCTCCTATTTTTAGAAAAATGTTTCCAATAGACGCCACCACACGGGACTTATGGCAGACGGTTCCTAAGGTGGAGGGAGCAGTTTCTACTTTAGCAAAGCGTACCACTATCCCTGTCGAGGACAGTTGTGCTTTTTCAGATCCAATGGATAAAAAATTAGGTTACCTTAAGAAAATGTTTATTCAACAAGGTTTTATCCTGCAGCCCCTTGCATGCATTGCGCCTGTCACTGCTGCTGCGGCGTTCTGGTTTGAGTCTCTGGAAGAGGCCTTTCAGACAGCTACTCCATTGACTGAAATACTTGACAAGCTTAGAACACTTAAGCTAGCTAATTCTTTTGTTTCTGATGCCATTGTTCATTTGACTAAACTAACGGCTAAGAATTCTGGATTCGCCATCCAGGCGCGTAAGGCGCTATGGCTTAAATCTTGGTCAGTTGACGTGACTTCAAAGTCTAAATTACTTAACATTCCCTTCAAGGGGCAGACCCTATTCAGGCCTGGTTTGAAGGAAATTATTGCTGACATTACTGGAGGTAAGGGTCATACCCTTCCTCAGGACAGGGCCAGATCAAGGGCCAAACAGTCTAATTTCCGTGCCTTTCGAAATTTCAAGGCAGGTGCAGCATCAACTTCCTCTGCTACAAAACAAGAGGGAACTTTTGCTCAATCCAAGCCGGGCTGGAAACCTAACCAGTCCTGGAACAAAGGCAAGCAGGCCAGAAAGCCTGCTGCTGCCTCTAACCCCCTATCCGGTAACGGATCTAGTAGGGGGCAGACTTTCTCTCTTGCCCCAGGCGTGGGCAAGAGATGTTCATTGGAGATCATATCTCAGGGATATCTTCTGGACTTCAAAGCTTCCCCTCCTCAAGTGAGATTTCACCTTTCGAGATTATCTGTAAACCAGATAAAGAAAAAGGCATTCTTACGCTGTGTGCAAGACCTCCTAGTTATGGGAGTGATCTGTTCAGTTCCACAGACGGAACAGGGACAGGGCTTTTATTCAAATCTGTTTGTGGTTCCCAAAAAAGAGGGAACCTTCAGACCCATTTTGGATCTAAAGATCTTAAACAAATTCCTCAGAGTTCCATCGTTCAAAATGGAAACTATTCGGACCATCCTACCTATGATCCAGGAGGGTCAGTACATGACCACAGTGGATTTGAAGGATGCTTACCTTCAAATACCGATTCACAAAGATCATCATCGGTTCCTAAGGTTTGCCTTTCTGGACAGGCATTACCAATTTGTGGCTCTTCCCTTCGGGTTAGCTACAGCTCCAAGAATCTTTACAAAGGTTCTGGGATCGCTTCTGGCGGTCCTAAGACCGCGAGGTATATCAGTGGCCCCTTATGTGGACGACATCCTGATACAGGCGTAAAGCTTTCAGATTGCCAAGTCACATACGGACATAGTTCTGGCATTTCTCAAGTCACATGGGTGGAAGGTGAACGAGGAAAAGAGTTCTCTATCCCCACTCACAAGAGTTTCCTTCCTAGGGACTCTGATAGATTCTGTAGAAATGAAGATTTACCTGACAGAATCCAGGTTATCAAAGCTTCTAAAATCTTGCCGTGTTCTTCATTCTATTCCACGCCCTTCGGTGGCTCAGTGTATGGAAGTAATCGGCTTGATGGTAGCGGCGATGGACATAGTGCCATTTGCGCGCCTACACCTCAGACCGCTGCAGCTATGCATGCTCAGTCAGTGGAATGGGGATTACACAGATTTGTCCCCTCTGCTAAATCTGGATCAAGAGACCAGAGATTCTCTTCTCTGGTGGCTTTCTCGGGTCCATCTGTCCAAAGGTATGACCTTTCGCAGGCCAGATTGGACAATTGTAACAACAGATGCCAGCCTTCTAGGTTGGGGTGCAGTCTGGAATTCCCTGAAGGCTCAGGGATCGTGGACTCAGGAGGAGAAACTCCTCCCAATAAATATTCTGGAGTTAAGAGCAATATTCAATGCTCTTCTAGCTTGGCCTCAGTTAGCAACCCTGAGGTTCATCAGATTTCAGTCGGACAACATCACGACTGTGGCTTACATCAACCATCAAGGGGGAACCAGGAGTTCCCTAGCGATGTTAGAAGTCTCCAAGATAATTCGCTGGGCAGAGACTCACTCTTGCAACCTATCAGCAATCCATATCCCAGGTGTAGAGAACTGGGAGGCAGATTTTCTAAGTCGTCAGACTTTTCATCCGGGGGAGTGGGAACTCCATCTGGAGGTGTTTGCTCAATTAGTTCATTGTTGGGGCAAACCAGAACTGGATCTCATGGCGTCTCGCCAGAACGCCAAGCTTCCTTGTTACGGATGCAGGTCCAGGGACCCAGAAGCGGCACTGATAGATTCTCTAGCAGCGCCTTGGTTCTTCAACCTGGCTTATGTGTTTCCACCGTTTCCTCTGCTTCCTTCGACTGACTGCCAAAATCAAACAGGAGAGAGCATCGGTGATATTGATAGCGCCTGTGTGGCTACGCAGGACCTGGTATGCAGACCTAGTGGACATGTCATCCTTTCCACCATGGACCCTGCCTCTGAGACAAGACCTTCTACTACAAGGTCCTTTCAACCATCCGAATCTAATTTCTCTGAGACTGACTGCATGGAGATTGAACGCTTGATTTTATCAAAGCGTGGCTTCTCCGAGTCAGTCATTGATACCCTTATACAGGCACGAAAGCCTGTCACCAGGAAAATCTATCATAAGATATGGCGTAAATATCTTTATTGGTGTGAATCCAAGAATTACTCATGGAGTAAGGTTAGGATTCCTAGGATATTGTCCTTTCTCCAAGAGGGTTTGGAAAAAGGATTATCAGCTAGTTCTTTAAAGGGACAGATTTCTGCTCTGTCTATTCTTTTGCACAAGCGTCTGGCAGAAGTTCCAGACGTTCAAGCTTTTTGTCAGGCTTTGGTTAGAATTAAGCCTGTGTTTAAACCTTTTGCTCCCCCATGGAGCTTAAACTTGGTTCTTAAAGTTCTTCAAGGGGTTCCGTTTGAACTCCTTCATTCCATTGATATTAAACTTTTTATCTTGGAAAGTTCTCTTTTTGATGGCTATTTCCTCGGCTCGGAGAGTCTCTGAGTTATCTGCCTTACAATGTGATTCTCCTTATCTGATTTTCCATTCAGATAAAGTAGTTCTGCGTACAAAACCTGGGTTTTTACCTAAGGTAGTTTCTAACAAGAATATCAATCAAGAGATTGTTGTTCCATCATTGTGTCCTAATCCTTCTTCAAAGAAGGAACGTCTTTTACATAATCTGGACGTGGTCCGTGCTTTGAAGTTTTACTTACAAGCTACTAAAGATTTTCGCCAAACATCTACACTGTTTGTTGTTTACTCTGGACAGAGGAGAGGTCAAAAAGCTTCGGCAACCTCTCTTTCTTTTTGGCTTCGGAGCGTAATACGCTTAGCCTATGAGACTGCTGGACAGCAGTCCCCTGAAAGAATTACAGCTCATTCTACTAGAGCTGTGGCTTCCACCTGGGCCTTTAAGAATGAGGCTTCTGTTGAACAGATTTGCAAGGCGGCGACTTGGTCTTCGCTTCATACCTTTTCAAAATTTTACAAATTTGATACTTTTGCTTCTTCGGAGGCTATTTTTGGGAGAAAGGTTCTATAGGCAGTGGTTCCTTCCATTTAAGCCTGCCTTGTCCCTCCCTTCATCCGTGTACTTTAGCTTTGGTATTGGTATCCCACAAGTAATGGATGATCCGTGGACTGGATACACCTTACAAGAGAAAACATAATTTATGCTTACCTGATAAATTTATTTCTCTTGTGGTGTATCCAGTCCACGGCCCGCCCTGTCTTTTTAAGGCAGGTCTAAATTTTAATTTAAACTACAGTCACCACTGCACCCTATGGTTTCTCCTTTCTCGGCTTGTTTCGGTCGAATGACTGGATATGGCAGTTAGGGGAGGAGCTATATAGCAGCTCTGCTGTGGGTGATCCTCTTGCAACTTCCTGTTGGGAAGGAGAATATCCCACAAGTAATGGATGATCCGTGGACTGGATACACCACAAGAGAAATAAATTTATCAGGTAAGCATAAATTATGTTTTTCTTAAGTATGGCGCCACCTGGTGGAGATTTATAGACGATATCTTTGGCATATGGTGGGGCAGCAGGGACTCACTGGTCCACTTTGTAGAGGAGATTAATCATGAGGTTGCTGGCCTAGAATTCACTTTAAATTTGAGTGAAGAAAGGATGGTGTTTCTTGACACTGAGGTTTATAAAAGGGGTAAAGAATTGAAAGTTGACGTACATTGTAAAGAGACAGACCGTAATACCCTTTTGAGATATGATAGCTTTCATAACAATAGATTGAAGGATTCATTACCTAGGAGTCAACTAATTAGAGTGAATAGAATTGTTAATGAGCAAGAGATTAAAAAGTCAAGGTTGAAGGAAATGGGTAAAAAGTTCCTGGATAGAGGGTACCCAGCAGGGCTAATTAATCAAGAGATACAGAATCTGTACAAAGAAAGGGATACAAATAAAGCTAAACAAGCAAAAGATGATAAATTAATTTTTATATCCCAACACAATGAGTACAGCAGTAAGATATCTAACATCATTAGAAGGCACTGGCACATTATCCAGGATTGCAACAAAGAAATAAAAATATTCCAGAATAAGCCTATTATGGCCCATAAGCGTGTTAAAAATCTTGGTGATATTTTAGTTAAATCTGATTTAGGATCTAAACAGACAAATAGAGAAAGATCTATCACCGAGAAAAATGTTGGTTGTTACCCATGCCTGGGGTGCGGTAACTGCAATTCTGTAATTAAGGGCAAAGAGTTTGTTCACCCTATAAATGGTCATAAATTTAAGTTAAAATCTTATTATACATGTGAATCTACGCATGTGATATATATTATTAAATGCCCGTGTGCCTGTATTTATATAGGTGAAACGACCCAAAGCATGAGGAATAGGCTCAATCAACACAAATCAAACATCAGGAAGAAAGATGATAAAGCACCAGTAGCATGCCATTTTGTGGAATATGGCCATCAAATTAGCCAGCTAAGGTGGAAAATTATAGACCAAGTGGGAGTGCTCAGAGGAGGAGGTAACAGAGAAATGCTCTTAAAACAAAGAGAGGCATTTTGGATCCACAAGTTGGACTCCATGCACCCTAAGGGGTTAAACAGAGAATGGGATCTGTTGGTCTTCCTCTAAGCAAACCCACTTAAAATATTTGTGCAGAATAGATATACCCCTCTAAATATATATTCATGAATATTTATTCATGACCATGTTCCTATGGTTCATAGTGGTTAGTAATTTTGCTGTTGATATAAGTTTGCTAGAACTCACACATTTTAAATGATTATGATAAAAGGTTAAAGGCATATACTATAACAAACAATGTATACTATTATCACACATGTAAATAAATGTCTATGCCTTATAACATAAAAGTGTAACATAAAAGTGTGAAATTAAGAGAAAAATGTAAACTTCTGTACATGTACATGTACATATGCACTTTATTTGTGATTTACCTAGTCTTTACGTATTTATATTGTTTTTAATTACCTATGGTCAACTGTAGATGGCAGTGTCCTCACACATGGATCACTATTCTATTCATATATTTAAGTAAGCAGTGAAAGGGTTACCCTCTGTATAAGGTGTGTTATTGTAGACCCATGATGTGATTGGTTGATGCCTCTTTTAAATTAAGAGACAGGTGCATTGCTGTGTATGCATGGATTAAGAGACCACGGTCTCGAAACGTTGCATACCTGTTCTTTGTATGCTTTTAACTACTAAATAAAGAAGACACATATTCTAATCTGGTGCTGTGGAAATTTTGATTATTCTATAGTGCGAGGCTGAAAGTCGCCAGCTTGACTACTATGCATCAGAGCCTAGGAAGGCATTACCCGGTGCCGGTCTCACCTTGCAGTGTTGTATCAAATTATGTAACAGACGCTCCTTCTTAGAAGGATTAGGACACAAAGAAGGAACAATTTCCGGATTAATATTTTTATTTGAAACAACCTTAGGAAGAAAACCAGGTTTGGTACGTAACACCACCTTATCAGAATGAAAAAGATAAGGAGAATCACATTGCAATGCCGAAAGCTCAGAAACTCTGCGAGCAGACGAAATAGCAACCAAAAATAAAACTTTCCAAGACAATAACTTAATATCTATGGAATGCATAGGTTCAAACGGAACCCCTTAAAGAACTTTAAGAACTAAATTCAAACTCCGAGGAGGAGTAATTGGTCTAAACACAGGCCTGATTCTAGTCAGAGCCTGACAAAAAGACTGAACATCTGGAACATCTGCCAGACGTTTGTGCAACAAAATAGATAAAGCAGAAATCTGTCCCTTTAAGGAACTTGCTGATAACCCTTTCTCCAATCCATCCTGGAGAAAAGACAAAATCCTGGGAATCCTGACCCTACTCCATGAGTAGCCCTTGGATTCGCACCAATAAAGATATTTACGCCATATCATATGGTAAATTTTCCTAGTAACAGGCTTACGTGCCTGAATCAAGGTATCTATGACCGAATTAGAAAACCCTCGCTTAGATAAAATTAAGCGTTCAATCTCCACACAGTTAGCTGCAGAGAAACTAGATTTGGATGGTGGAAGGGTCCCTGAATGAGGTCTTTCCTCAGTGGAAGCATCCACGGTGGCTGAGATGACATGTCCACCAGATCGGCATACCAAGTCCTGTGAGGCCACGCAGGAGCGATGAGGAACACTGATGCCCTCTCCTGTTTGACTCGAGCAATCACCCGGGGCAGGAGAGCAAATGGAGGGAACACATAAGCTAGGCCGAAAGACCAAGGCATCTATCAGTTGGGCCTGGGGATCCCTGGACCTGTACCTCGTCATCGCTAAGGAACTTCTTGTTCCTCCTTGATGATTGATGAAAGCTACTGTCGTTACGTTGTCCGACTGGAATCTGATGAAGTGATGAAGCCAACTGAGGCCAAGCCTGAAGCGCATTGAATATTGCTCTCAATTCTAGAATATTTATGGGAAGGAGTCCATACACCCCCTGAGCCCTTAGGGAGTTCCAGACTGCTTCCCATCCTATCAGGCTGGCATCCGTTGTCACTATCACCCATGAGGGCCTGTGGAAGCATGTCCCCTGGGATAGATGATCCAGCGACAACCACCATAGAAGAGAGTCCCTTGTCTCCTGATCTAGAGTTATTTGTGGAGACACATTTGTATAATCTCCATTCCACTGACTGAGCATGCTCAATTAAAGAGGTCTGAGATGAAAACGAGCAAAGGGAACGATGTCCATTGCTGCTACCATCAAGCCAATTACCTCCATGCACTGAGCAACTGACGGCCGAGGATTGGTCCGAAGGGCTCGGCATGTATCCAGAATTTTTAATTTTCTGACCTCCGTCAAAAAGATTCTCATGAATAGAGAGTCGATTAGAGTTCCCAAGAAAGGAACCCTTGTCTGTGGGACTAGAGAACTCTTTCAGATTTACCTTCCACCCATGAGTCCTCAGGAAGGATAGAACAATGTCGGTATGAGACTTTGCTAGCTGATAAGACGCCTGGATCAGAATATCGTCCAGATAAGGCGCCACTGCAATGCCTCACGGTCTTAGAATCGCCAGCGGGGACCCCAGAACCTTTGTGAAAATCCGTGCCCACATAGGTGTCCCTCTTCTTGTACGCTTGCCGTGTGAAATAGGAAGGTTGGATAACGCATCAGAAAGTGTAGAGGACATCACTGCAGCAATGTCTTTTAAGGTAAATGCTGCAGACACTGGGGAAATACATGACCCTGCTTGCACGGGCGTTAAGGGCTGTGACGCTTGGGGAGAAAGTTGCAGCATACCTTGCATCTCATCTATAGACTCCTGAGAAGCATTTGTCTTAGGCAAAGGTTTATCACAAAAAATGTTGTCCCTATAGTGTAAGGCTCTCTCACAACATGAAGGGCAAAAAGGAACTGGAGGTTCCACTGGGGCATTCAAACACATAAGACAAGTTACAACTTGGATGTCATCTGAATCCATACTAACAGAAGCAATGTACAACAATAATAATGTAGTTAGAAAATTGTCAGTAGTTAGAGAACTTTATTACAAGTACACGGTCTCTAAGAAATAAACTGACAATTTTTCTTGCAAACAAAACAATATAATAAAAACTGCAGAAAAAAATCGTATTGTCACCAAAGCACCTCGCCTCAACAGCCCTGCTGAGGCGCCTACCTGCCCCCACTGTCCTCTGACCACTCCTAAGAACAATCCGAAGCAGAGCCTATAACCGCTTGCTTTAGTCACAAACCATGCGGTCGAGGCGTTACTTGCGATGCATCTCTATCATCCGGAGACTTCCGGAGTAAGAGAAACTGCACGCCAATTTAAAAATCCGCCCATCGTGGGCATCATCAAATGCCACCATTAAACCCTGGGAAAATACATGTAAACGCCAAAAAAACTAAGTGAATCACCAGCCGCAAAACCGGAGTCCAATAATCAGACTCCGGCAACATATCCCAGCGTCAGCCCAAAAAAGAAAAGCATTTAACAGCCGCTCCTGTTGCTTAAAGGGACAGTCAACACCAGAAATTTTGTTTTAAAACATAGATAATCCCTTAATTACCAATTCCCCAGTTTTGCATAACCAACAGTTATAATTATACACGTTTTACCTCTGTAATTACCTTGTATCTAAGCCTCAGCAGACTGTCCCCTTATTTCAGTTCTTTTGACAGACTTGCATTTTAGACAATCAGAGCTGTCTCCATGGTAAATTCATGTGCATGAGCTCAATGTTATCTATATGAAAAATGTGAACTAATGCCCTCTAGTGGTGAAAAACTATCAAAATGCATTTAGATTAGAGGCAGCCTTCAAGATCTAAGAAATTAGCATATGAACCTGCTAGGTTTAGCTTTCAACTAAGAATACCAAAAGAACAAAGCAAAATTGATAAAAGGAAATTGGAAAGTTGTTTAAAATGACATGCCCTATTTGAATCATGAAAGTTTTTTTGGACTTGACTGTCCCTTTAATAAAGAGTAAGGCTAAATGCTAACAGTGTCCCAAGTGTACTTTTATTAACACAAAAACTCAGACACATATAGGCATGTTGGTTAACATCCCCCATGAAACCCACACACTCTGAAAATAGCGAAGACCTTTACTAAGAGCCCTGGTTCCCCAAATATGAAAGGAGCACAGCCAGTTCTGAGATATGCCTCAAAAGCCCCAGAAATGAAGAATGCACTTACTTTAATGCTGAGTACCAGCATGACGAGTCTCAGTGTAAAGAGGTCCTTTGTTCCCTCCTTCAGCTCTGTGAACACAGAAGGGCCTTAAGTTAATATTGCTAAGACCATCAGTATACAAAGGGCAGCACTAGTATGGGAGGCACAGTGCGGGTAAAACCCCACCAGTTCCCATTGCTTTTAAGCCACCTGTAGCTCTACTCTAGAAGCTTACAAGAAATACGGCTACACCCTATAGAAAAATAGCACACTTTGGTACCATTTTAAAAATAATAAACTCTTGATTAAACACCTCACTTTACCTCTTCCTATCACAAACACAGGCAAAGAGAATGACTGGGGTGGGAGGGGCTATATATATATATATATATATATATATATATATATATATATATATATATAAATATATATATACAGCTCTGCTGTGGTGCTCTTTGCCTCCTCCTGCTGACCAGGAGGCGATATCCCACAAGGATGAAACCCATGGACTCTCAAATAAGTGTCTCTAAAGATCAGTTGCAGTCTGTCCTGGGAACATTTAAGTGGAAGGATCCCAAGTGGAATCCTTGGAATAATCCTTAAAAAAGATCCTAACAGGATATCCTTGAAGGTGCTGCAAAAGCCTTGGTGGTGCAGGACAGCTTGGTCTAACAACCAGTGGTCAACTGGACCTGGATATGCTCAGCCTGTAAAAAATATATATATATATATATATATATATATATATATATATATATATATATATATATATATATATATATAAAAACAAAATGCAAAAAACATCCAACAATGTGAATACAATAGGGAATTAACTCACCAGGGAATACAAGCCTCCTTATGTGATTGTTAATTTGTTTTTGGGGTGAAACGTCAACTAACTCCTCTTTCCATCAGAAGAAATGTCCACAGCTGCATTCATTACTTTTGGGGGGAAAAAGAACCTGGCCACCAGGAGGAGGCAAAGACACCTCAGCCAAAGGCTTAAATACTCCTCCCACTCCTGATCCCCCAGTCATTCTGCAAAGGAACAGTAGAAGAATTATCAGGGGGAAAGGTGCCAGAAGAATAATGATGCCCCGCCATAAAATTACAGGTGGGGAGCTGTGGACTCTTTCCATCAGAAGAAAAGGAAATCATCAGGTAAGCATAATTTATATTTTTCTTCTTAAATGGAAAGAGTCCACAGCTGCATTCATTACTTTTGGGAAAATACCTAAGCTATAGAGGACACTGAATGCCAAAACGGTAGGGTACATTAGACGGCCCATACGAGGGCACCAGGCCTGAACCTCTACCCAATTTAAAAAAAAAAAAAAATGCTTCATCCGAAGATGAGAAAATTTTAAGAGGAAAAACCCCAAAGACACTGACTCGCAGTCAGTCCAGAAGCCAAACTAGAGACCACAAACACTTGACTGAGCCAACAGTCCTCCAGGAGACACCACTGCCCAACAGACGGTCCCCCACAGATGGAGAAACCAGCCGAAACCCCCAAGGGGACAAGGCAAAGGAGAACCAAGGAAACCGAAAGGTCCCCTAATGCAAAAAAAAAAAAAAAAGAACACCTCCAAGAGTGAGCCCAGCTCACAGAGACCCAAAGGGGCTCAAACACAGGAAGGCCACGCCTATACCATGCAAAACCCGGAAAAGACTGGGCACAGAGACAAAAGACATCTCTCCAACATCCTGCAAGCACAGAATGCAACTGAAGAGGCAAAGTCCTCCCAGTGTCTGACCATAGAATACCAAAGCATTCGCCATGAAAAAGTGTGTAATACACCCAAGGTGAAAAACCCCAAGGTTGAGAACACAGACTCCATAACAGGACGACACAGAGGGTACTTGCAAGGAGGAAGAAGCAGTCAAGCAAGAAACAGACCGCAAAAGCAACCGCCAGACAGAGGGCACGTTCCAAGCAACCCAAGTCGCCGAACCTACACACAGGTCCCTAAAAAGGGGTAACATCTCAATCGAGGCCCCCCTGAGAAGGGGAGTATACCCTCAGAACCAGCAGGAAGAGTAATCAATGGAGCAAGTTGAAAGGAGAATTTATACCCTAGCAGACTGAGCTAACAGGATAGACTTAACAAGGCTCACACATCCAGAGGAGACTGCAACCTGAACGCAGCGCCTTAGAGCGCTCGGCCATCCTGACCTGCAGACCCACACCCAGCTGGACCAACCCAGCCTCAGGGATCCAAGACCGGGGAACAAAAGAATCCAGAAACAGGAACGAATGTAAGGATAGCACAGAGTACAAATACAACCCAACTCTGAAAACAGACAAGGCCATATACCTAAGAATCTATCAAAATAAAGGCCCAACAAGTCTGACGTGGAGCCAGCAAGACCCCAGGGGGAACCAATCCCACCTTTCCGCCTCCCATCCAGGAGAAGCCCCAAAAGCAAGGACTCTCTCCATAGGAGAATATCCCATGAAGGAATGATGCCAGAAGGGCAACGACTGTCCTCAAGACCCAAATCACTGGCTAATGGGAAGAGAAATGCCCAACACAGATGTCCTAGAAAAGGACCCCCCTACAAGTAGCTTGCCAAGCAGAGACACAGCCAACCCATTTGCCTGCAGAGCAGGGAATACATGGGAACACTGGCAAGCTGACCAGGGGAATGCAACCCTAAGGTGCACCAGAAATTGGGCAACCAGCGCCAGCAGCTGGATATGAACAACTCTTGAGACGCAAGCCACACAGCTAAACACCATTTAAACTTCTGCATTGGAAGGCTAGCTGACACCAGAAGCAATCGTCAGATTAGAAAGCAGGAGCTTCGCCTAGGTTAAAACCCACAACCTTCTGCTTCGGGAGGAGCTGTGGAGCTAAACACTAAGCCAAGTATCCCCTTGACATATGCTACTCTGTAGCGAAGAGTAAAAAATATTCCAAAAACCTGGCCAACCATGATCAGTTTAGGTAGATGGACCAAGGACATAGCCCAAGTTCCCACTACTGTGGAACACCCTGACCAGCCCTGAGATCCAAGATTCCAAAACCACCCAAGACTGGGTCAGTAAAAAAGCCAAGCAAAGCTTCAGCAACCGGAAGTCTCAGGGAGAAAAACAGGTCTGGGCACCTAATAGTTCAGGCAAACCTTACCCTAGAACTAAACACCCCAGCTGACCAAAAAGCCAGACAAGGGATATGGATGCATATCCAGAGAATCCGAATAGCGATAAGAACTCGAAAGCCCCGACCAAAGGAAGGAATCACCCCAAGCTAAAGTCCAACACTCCAAGGAGCAAGGCTAGAAGTTGAATGAAGATACTTCTCAGAGCCTCAGGACAACCAAGTGATACCTCAAGATCAAAAAAATGCTACTAGCAGGACTAGTCTCCCCATCACCTCCGCACAAGCAGAGGACACAAGGAAGAGAAAGGCAAAGTCCCTGCAGGGAACAACCATCACCCGGAAACACAGATCCCTAAAAGGAGATCCAATTTACCCGAAGACAATGGAAGACCCAAAGGGCTCTTATAACAGACAGACAGTACACATCAATGGGTAAGAGCTGTATCTAGATAAAACACCTGCAAGGTGTCAAGAGCTGCAACAGGTTACAAACTGCAAACCTTCCGCATGCTAGACAGCTATCCTGTACAAGCTGTTGGACCAAGCCCAAAAGGACAAATCCAGAGGCCTAAAAATGAAGGCTAAACCTCTCAACCCAACTGCGGTAAGGGGCATTAAGCCCTCCAACCCTCCTCCACATGGGGCGAGGAAACCAAGTTCTGATGAAATCAGATGTCAGATGCAGCAGAAAAACTCCCCTGCCCGGCCATCTATGACTGAAGGCTTTAAGGACTGAAACAATCCTTACCGCCTAACGGACCCACGGGTCCTCGAATGCTTAGTTGAACATGATAAACAATGAGCACTCGGCGCTTCTACCGCAGGGCAGAATAGTGCCACGTGTCTCTGAACAGCCGCAAGACCGAACGAACCTGACAGGACAAGCCTGCACCCAGGGTCCTAAACAGCAAGCTGCATAGATTCTCCCTCATAGGGGAAAAAGGTAAAACAGACATTTTTTAACATAGGACTAACATATCCAAAACAACTTCTGAAGAAGAAATAGAGTATCAATCCAAGAAGGTTCCCGAAGGAAACAAAAACAAAGACATGCCATCGGAAATAAATAAAATATAAGGCAACCCAGAGGGTTTATGCCCAAAAAGACACAGGCCTACCCGCAGGACCAGCCAAACTGAGCCCTATCAATCAAAAACTGGGAAAGATCTCAAACAAATGACAATCAGGAGATTACTTCATCCCCACGTGTCTAATGAGGTGCACCATTCAAATTAGACTGAAAATCCCCGTATCTGGTAACGATAGGATCCTTCAATAACTGAAAAATATGTCTGAGCAAAACACGAAGGCGCGCAATCCTGTTAAAAAAAAAAAAAAATTCACAACACTCAGGGACAGTTACACCCGTGGGGAACTGTAGAGGCCCTCCCCAAGGCGGAAGGGCACAAGCATATTCTTAAAGAAACGTCTGGACTCTGCCGACAATCGCCAACATTATGTGGAAGCGAAAACGTGCTGCAACCTCTGGGGGGGGGGGGGGGGGAAGAGAAACAAGCCACCCTGCATGGAGGAATCAGAAACTGGGCTACCCGCATGTGTAGAAGTATGAATTGGTAGGGACAGGGCCCCCAGTGGCGGATGGCTCAGCAGTCCCTTGATCACGAGGAACCAGGCGCTCTGAAATGGCATACGGCACAAAACTGGTTGACATGTGCCGAGGAGGCCAATCCGGATTCGTCACCGGACACAGAATCGGTATGAGAATCCCCCGTAACTAAATCTGAAACAAGCACAGTCTCAGTATCAGAATCTTCCATAACTGGATAGAGGAAATATCAATATGGACTAAAGTATGAAAACAAAACGGCACCTGACACCCACAATGACTGGGGCACTCACCACCTCCTATGACCAAACCCACCTGCGTACTAGAATATCTCCTTCGCCACAGTCAGGAATGCGGAAATGGAACGAACATAACCACACCCGAACACAAGGTGAACCGAATAGTCCAAAAAAGCACACCCAACCAAAAGGTTGCGTCATTTCCAAAGACCTCAAAGTTCCAACCACGAGCCCATAAACATCACACATAAGCGGGTTGAATCACATTAACATGATTATAAACCCCCCTGTTCAATAACCCCCCCCCCCCGCAGGAGAAATTAACCCTCAATTCCAAGATACTAACAGAGACTCACTGAGACCATTATGTCATATAGTTAGACCCGCAAGGTGTGTAACCTGTCGGGAAACATCCACAGCCTAGATTTCGGTAAGATAGTTTCATTTTTATTTGTCAATGTACTGTAATGTGAAACCGGAACATGGCTTTTCAAGTGTGACAAATGGTAGCATTGCCTCCGCCATGGACTTGAGAAGAAAAAAGCAGGCAGCGAAGTTAACACTGATTGCTCAAGGAGCTGTTAATATGAGTCGGGATGGTTTCGCAGAGACACTCCCTGCATCTTCGGACTAACTTTTGTCCAAGCCCTCACTGAGAGACTGACAGGACTACTTAAAACTCCTGTGCCATGTTGGAGTACTACCCTCAGAGAGAAAAAAAACTAAATTCTGACACGTCTCTGCCAACCTCCTGGGACAAAAGGCAAAGAATGACAGGGGGAGATGAGGGGAGTGGGAGGAGTATTTAAGCTTTTAACTAGGGTGTCTTTGCCTCCTCCTGTTGGCCAGGTTCTTAATACCCAAAAGTAATGAATGCAGCTGTGGACTCCATTTAAAGGGCCAGTAACCCCACCAAATAAGGTTAAATAATAATGCACAGTGCAGAATTATATAACATTAGCCTAGCGCCACGTTTCTAAAGCAGAGTATAGGAAAGATATTTACCTACAATAATCTATTTTTCAGTACGCCGCTCCTGGCTCTACTGAGCCGGTCTTTTTTACCTAAGCGCATCAGGCACGCTGTCTAGTCACAGCACGCCCGATCGCACCATTAAACTGAATGTAGCTCGCTCCCGCTCAGGTATGGTAGCGAGAGCGAGCTACATTCAGTTTAATAGCGCGATCGGGCGTGCTGTGACTAGACAGCGTGCCTGATGCGCTTGGGTAAAAAACATAATTTATGCTTACCTGATAAATGTATTTCTCTTGTGGTGTATCCAGTCCACGGATCATCCATTACTTGTGGGATATTCTCATTCCCAACAGGAAGTTGCAAGAGGCCACCCACAGCAGAGCTGTCTATATAGCTCCTCCCCCAACTGCCATATCCAGTCATTCGCCCGAAAACAAACAGAAAGGAGAAACCATAGGGTGCAGTGGTGACTGTAGTTTAAAATTAAAAAATACCTGCCTTAAAATGACAGGGCGGGCCGTGGACTGGATACACCACAAGAGAAATAAATTTATCAGGTAAGCATAAATTATGTTTTTTACCTAAGCGCATCAGGCACGCTGTCTAGTCACAGCACGCCCGATCAGTCTCATAAGCGGATTATGCTTTTTAGCCAAAAAGAAAGGTTGCTGAAGCCTTTTCGACCTCTCCTCTGTCCAGAGTAGACAACAAACAAAGCAGATGTTTGACGAAAATCTTTAGTAGCTTGTAAGTAAAAAACTTACAAGCACGAACCACGTCCAGATTGTGTAATAGACGTTCCTTCTTTGAAGAAGGATTAGGACACAAAGACGGGACAATCTCTTGATTGATATTCTTATTAGATACCACCTTAGGTAAAAACCCAGGTTTGGTACGCAGAACTACCTTATCTGCATGGAATATCAGATAAGGAGAATCACATTGTAAGGCAGATAACTCTGAAACTCTACGAGCCGAGGAAATAGCTACCAAAAAAAGAACTTTCCAAGATAAAAGTTTGATATCTATGGAATGAAGAGATTCAAACGGAACCCCCTGAAGAACTTTAAGAACCAAATTTAAACTCCAAGGTGGAGCAACAGGTTTAAACACAGGCTTGATTCTAACTAAAGCCTGACAAAATGCCTGAACGTCTGGGACATCCGCCAGACGCTTTTGCAAAAGGATAGCGCAGAAATCTGTCCCTTTAAGGAACTTGCTGACAATCCTTTCTCCAATCCTTCTTGGAGAAAAGATAATATTCTGGGAATCCTGACTTTACTCCATGAGTAGCCCTTGGATTCACACCAATAAAGATATTTCCGCCATATCTTATGATAGATTTTCCTGGTGACAGGCTTTCGTGTCTGAATTAAGGTATCAATGACTGACTCTGAGAAACCACGCTTTGATAAAATCAAGCATTCAATCTCCAGGCAGTCAGCCTCAGAGAAATTAGATTTGGATGGTTGAAAGGACCTTGAAGTAGAAGGTCCTGTCTCAGCGGCAGAGTCCATGGTGGAAAGGATGACATGTCCACCAGATCTGCATACCAAGTCCTGCATGGCCACGCAGGCGCCATCAAGATCACTGATGCTCTCTCCTGCTTGATTTTGGCAATCAGACGAGGGAGCAGAGGAAACGGTGGAAACGCATAAGCCAGGTTTAAGGACCAAGGCGCTGCTAGAGCATCTATCAGCGTTGCCTTGGGGTCCCTGGACCTGGATCCGTAACAAGGAAGCTTGGCGTTCTGGCGAGACGCCATGAGATCCAGTTCTGGTTTGCCCCAACGATGAACCAATTGAGCAAACACCTCCGGATGGAGTTCCCACTCCCCCGGATGAAAAGTCTGACGACTTAGAAAATCCGCCTCACAGTTCTCTACACCTGGGATATGGATAGCCGATAGGTGGCAAGAGTGAATCTCTGCCCAGCGAATTATCTTCGCTAGGGAACTCCTTGTTCCCACTTGGTTGATGTAAGCCACAGTCGTGATCTTGTCCGACTGAAATCTGATGAACCTCATTGTCGCTAAATGAGGCCAAGCCTGAAGTGCATTGAATATCGCTCTTAGTTCCAGAATGTTTATTGGAAGGAGTGACTCCTCCTGAGTCCACGATCCCTGAGCCTTCAGGGAGTTGCAGACTGCACCCCAACCCAGAAGGCTGGCATCTGTTACAATTGTCCAATCTGGCCTGCGAAAGGTCATACCTTTGGACAGATGGACCCGAGATAGCCACCAGAGAAGAGAATCCCTTGTCTCTTGATCCAGATTTAGTAGAGGGGACAAATCTGTGTAATCCCCATTCCACTGACTGAGCATGCAGAGTTGCAGCGGTCTGAGATGTAGGCGTGCAAACGGCACTATGTCCATTGCCGCTACCATTAAGCCGATTACTTCCATGCACTGAGCCACTGAAGGGCGAGGAATGGAATAAAGAACACGGCAGGAATTTAGAAGTTTTGTTAACCTGGACTCAGTCAGGTAAATTTTAATTTCTACAGAATCTATCAGAGTCCCTAGGAAGGAAACTCTTGTAAGGGGGGGATAGAGAACTCTTTTCCTCGTTCACCTTCCACCCATGCGACCTCAGAAATGCCAACACTATGTCCGTATGAGACTTGGCAATTTGGAAGTTTGACGCCTGAATCAGGATGTCTAAATAAGGGGCCACTGCTATGCCCCGCGGCCTTAGGACCGCCAGAACCTTCGTAAAAATTCTTGGGGCTGTAGCTAGCCCAAAGGGAAGAGCTACAAACTGGTAATGCCTGTCTAGGAAGGCAAACCTGAGAAACCGATGATCTTTGTGTATCGGAATGTGAAGATAAGCATCCTTTAAATCCACTGTAGTCATGTATTGACCCTCCTGGATCATAGGTAGGATGGTACGAATAGTCTCCATCTTGAATGATGGAACTCTGAGGAATTTGTTGAAGATCTTTAGATCCAAAATTGGTCTGAAGGTTCCCTCTTTTTTGGGAACTACAGATTTGAGTAAAATCCCTGTCCCTGTTCCTCCTTTGGAACTGGATGGATCACTCCCATAACTAGGAGGTCTTGTACATAGTGTAATAATGCCTCTCTCTTTATCTGGTTTGCAGATAATTGTGAAAGGTGAAATCTCCCTTTTGGGGGGGGAAGCCTTGAAGTCCAGAAGATATCCCTGGGATATAATTTCCAACGCCCAGGGATCCTGAACATCTCTTGCCCACGCCTGGGCGAAGAGCGAAAGTCTGCCCCCTACTAGATCAGTTATCGGATAGGGGGACGTTCCTTCATGCTGTCTTAGAGGCAGCAGCAGGCTTTTTGGCCTGCTTACCCTTGTTCCAGGTCTGGTTAGGTCTCCAGACCGTCTTGGACTGAGCAAAAGTTCCCTCTTGTTTTGCATTAGAGGAAGTTGATGCCGCACTTTCCTTGAAGTTTCGAAAGGCACGAAAATTAGACTGTTTGGCCCTTGATTTGGACCTATCCTGAGGAAGGGCATGACCTTTTCCTCCAGTGATATCAGCAATAATCTCCTTCAAACCAGGCCCAAATAGGGTCTGCCCCTTGAAGGGAATGTTAAGCAGCTTAGACTTTGAAGTAACGTCAGCTGACCATGATTTAAGCCATAGCGCTCTGCGCGCCTGGATAGCAAAACCAGAATTCTTAGCCATTAGTTTAGTCAAATGAATAATGGCATCAGAAACAAAAGAATTGGCTAGCTTAAGTGCTCTAAGCTTGTCAAGTATGTCATCCAATGGAGTCACTACCTGTAAAGCCTCTTCCAGAGACTCAAACCAGAACGCTGCCTGCAGTGACAGGAGCAATGCATGCAAGGGGCTGTAGGATAAAACCTTGTTGAATAAACATTTTAAGGTAACCCTCTAACTTTTTATACATTGGATCTAAGAAAGCACAACTGTCCGACAGGGATAGTAGTACGCTTTGCTAAAGTAGAAACTGCTCCCTCCACCTTAGGAACTGTCTGCCATAAGTCCCGTGTGGTGGTGTCTATTGGAAACATTTTTCTAAAAATAGGAGGGGGAGAGAACGGCACACCTGGTCTATCCCATTCCTTAGTAATAATTTCTGTAAACTTTTTAGGTATTGGAAAAACCATCAGTACACACCGGCACTGCATAGTATTTATCCAGTCTACACAATTTCTCTGGCACTGCAATTGTATCAGTCATTCAGAGCAGCTAAAACCTCCCTGAGTAACACGCGGTGTTCAAGCTTAAATTTAAATGTAGAAATATCAGAATCTGGTTGCCTCATCTTCCCTGAGTCAGAAACATCACCCACAGAAAGCTCTCCTTCAGCTTATGCATATTGTGAGGCATTATCAGACATAGCTCTTAAAGCGTCAGTATGCTCTGTATTTCGTCTAACTCCAGAGCTATCTCGCTTTCCTCTAAATTCAGGTAGTCTGGCTAATACCGCTGACAGTGTATTATCCATGACTGCCGCCATGTCTTGTAAAGTAAACGCAATGGGCGCCCTAGATGTACTTGGCGCCATTTGAGCGTGAGTCCCTTGAGCGGGAGTCAAAGGATCTGACACGTGGGGAGAGTTAGTCGGCATAACATCCCCCTCGTCAGATTCCTCTGGTGATACATTTTTTAAAGACAGAATATGATCTTTATTGCTTAAAGTGAAATCAGTACATTTGGTACACATTCTAAGAGGGGGCACCACAATAGTTTCCTCTATGTCAGACATGTTTACACAGACTAGCAATGAGACTAGCAAGCTTGGAAAACACTTTAAATCAAGTTAACAAGCAAATATAATAAACGGTACTGTGCCTTTAAGAGAAACAAATTGTCAGAATTTGAAAAACAGTGAAAAAAGGCAGTAAATCAAACGAAATTTTTACAGTGTGTATAATAGGCTAACAGAGCATTGCACCCACTTGCAAATGGATGATTAACCCCTTAGTTCAAAAACCGGATAGTCACACCAAACTGCCACAGCCTTGCTGTGGGCCTACCTTCCCCAACAAAACGATTTTGGAAAGCCCAAGAGCCCTTTAGAGATGTCCTATAGCATTCAGGAGACCATTGGAGGAAGCTGGATGTCTCAGTCTGTAAAAGTTACTGCGCAAAAAAGCGCTAAATTAGGCCCCTCCCACTCATAGTAACACAGTGGAAAGCCTCAGGAAACTGTTTCGAGGCAAATTTAAGCCAGCCATGTGGAAAAAACTAGGCCCCAATAAAGTTTTATCACCAAAGTATATATAAAAACGTGAACATGCCAGCAAACGTTTTATATTGCAAATATAAAAGAGTATTACCTCAGAAAGTAAGCATGATACCAGTCGCTATTAAATCACTATTCAGGCTTACCTTACATAAATTTGGCATCAGCAGCATTTTCTAGCATTCACATCTTCTAGAAAAATCTTAATTGCACATACCTCATAGCAGGATAACCTGCACGCCATTCCCCTGCTGAAGTTATCTCTCTCTTCAGTCATGTGTGAGAACAGCAATGGATCTTAGTTACAACCTGCTAAGATCATAGAAATCAGGCAGATTCTTCTATTTTTCTGCCTGGAACAAAATAGTACAACTCCGGTACCATTTAAAAATAAACTTTTGATTGAAGTAAAAAAACAGCTACATGTCACCACTTATCTCTTACTACCTCCATGTTTGTTGAGAGTTGCAAGAGAATGACTGGGTATGGCAGTTGGGGGAGGAGCTATATAGACAGCTCTGCTGTGGGTGTCCTCTTGCAACTTTCTGTTGGGAATGAGAATATCCCACAAGTAATGGATGATCCGTGGACTGGATACACCTTACAAGAGTAAACAGACCCGCTCAGTAGAGCCAGGAGCAGCGTTCAGAAAAATAATTATCGTAGGTAAATATCTTTGCTATACTCTGCTTTAGAAACGTGGCGCTAGGCTAATGTTATATAATTCTGCGCTGTGTGCATTATTATATAACATTTGGTGGGGTTACTGGCCCTTTAAGAAGAAAGAGGGCCTCTCAAGACATGTCTTGAGAAAGGCCCTTTTTGGGCAGAAACACATCAACAATCACATAAGTCTTTTATTCTTCCCTGGTGAGTTAGTTCTATTATACTCATTTTGTTGGATGTTTTTTGCATTTGTTTTTATATATTTTTTTTTAGGCTGAGCATATCCAGGTCCAGTTGACCACTGTCCCACACCACCAAGGCTTTTGCAGCACCTTCAAGGACATCCTTTTAGGATATTTTTTTTTTTAAGGATTATTACAAGGATTCCACTCAGAATCCTTCCACTTTTATGTTCTAAGAACAGACTGCCACTGTGATCTTTAGAGACTTGAGACACTTTGTACACTATTCTCATTTTTTGCCCCAGGAGGGGCTTCTATCAACTTGGGTACCCACTTGATTGTTGTACGTTGTTACTCGTCACTGTCCATAATTTATTTTTAACTAACTTAGACACTTTATTTGCACCTTAGGTGGCACACACCTAGCATAGGTCAGTATATATCCGTTTATGCTCTGCCAGATTGTTTATATTGTATAATTGTTCTGCTTTTATATTTGCCCCATTGATTTGTTAAATAGATCACCTTATATTAGTTATATTGGCCCACTGCAACAATATTTGTTGCAGGTTTCTTTTATAGCCCTGATAGATCACTTAAGCCTGTTGGGACTAACCTGAGATCAAGCTACAGGACAGATGTTGCTAGGCAACAGGCACTGCACTCCCTGTCATGGACCTATTGTACAAAGGAACAGTAACTTTCTGGCTTTCAGCAAAGGGGAAGCAAAATGTTAAAAGTAAAAGCAAAGACTACCTTGCTGCCTTTTAACTGTTTAAAAGCCAACACTACTCTTAAAGAGATTGACATTGACAGACCCCAATACTTGCTTGCAGGGAAGAGTACCCATAAAAGGAATAATAACTTCAGACACCAGCTTCACACATCCTCCATTAACAGAGGCAAGGAGAATGACTGGGGGATATGGGTAATGTAGTTAAACTTAACAGCTTGGCTGGGGTGCTCTTTGCCTCCTCCTGCTGGCCAGGAGTTGAATATACCACTAGTAATTGGAATGACGTTGTCGACTCCATGTCTTAGAAAAGGACTTATCCTCCATGGTGTCTGTGGAGCAAACAGCACCTCTAGGTCTGACAGCAAGCTGGGACAAAAAGGAAAGCAGCTTAAGCTACACCGGAGGCGGCTGGGGAAGCTTCCCTGTGACATCCAGAAGCCAACTTTCACCACAACGTTTACTAAGGATTATATGGTTACTCTGAGAACCCCAGTGCCGCCTTGAAGAGAAACTACCCATTAAAAGGACTAGATTCACTTTCTTCAGCACGTTCTCTGCCTACCTCCTTTACTAGACAAAGGCAAATAATTACTGGGGGACTAGGGGGAAGTAATAGGGATACTTAAAGCTTTTGCTGGGGTGTCTGTCTCCTTGTGGGCAGGTGGTGTACTTTCCCAACAATTAAAGATTTCATACTCTCTCCCTGCCTTCAGAAAGCTAGATTTTATAAGATTCACTATAAGACAGATTTTATGTCCTGGCTGAATTTAATTATGCAGGAGATAACCACGAGTTGAATCATGCATTGTAGCTTAATTTCTTTGGTTAATTTGTTGTAATTGGCTGTTTTAGTTACACCAGTATACCTTGCAATTAATTTCCCCCCAAAAAAGGTATTCAACTACAGATACAAAGGAGTAAGATTTAAACAGTTTATTTAAAACGTTTTAAATGCAAGAGCTCTTTCGATACAGTAGCATACAGAGCAGTAGTTAACTTGAACACTTTTGCTTGTGAATACTAGGTTGTAGCTTTAAAACTAATACTGACCAAAGCAGGCTGCATTGTACACAAAAAATGCAACACAGGAAGTGCATGAATTCATGTTCTAGAACACAAATGGAATACAAATATTTAAAGAGGACAAGTGATTAGGTTTAATGCATCACTTCTAATCCTTTTTGATTTTCCATATTTTAAATGAAAATCAGAAAGCTCGAGTTCTGTTTATTTTTAATTACACACATTGGAATGCATTAAATCAATCACGCATGTTCCTTTAAAATCAGTTATTGCATTAACTATACAGTATGCAAAGTGTAAAATGAACTGTCTTAAGATATACTTCAAAAATGCAATAGCACCACTCAAGATGCACAAAAGTGTAGTAAAGCAAAATTTTTCATTTCCCATTTGTAACAAAGGTAGGACTGTTAAACAAAAATTTGAACTAGTTATTTGTAACCGTAAACAAATTAAGTTACACTTCTATGACCATTCAAATTGTCATACGAATGCAAGTCATGTGATCTGTAATTTTGGGTTTGCCTTGTTTGATGGAAATTCTATGAATGCCTTATTCAAAATTTTCAATGCCACATTAACAAAATGATCCACGGAAATAAAAAAGTTTCAGTCTTTATTCAGTTTATTTTTAAACACTCACTTTTAAGGATCACCTTGACTTAATCATAACCCATTAACTTGCTGTGAATAATGCAGCTTTGCAGTAAGACATGTCAACAATTCAAAGAACTCAGAATACAACATACTAATCAATTTACATAAGGAATAGATAACTGCAGTACAATAGTTTGCATATGTGTTTAACTGGACAGAATCTACATCAAAAGCAAGCATGTCCCAGCAAAATTTTACTTTTTAAAATCTCAAGTGATTAAGTTTTCCTTCGTGAAAATGACCAAATGAAAAATAGCTCCCAAACATTTAGTTATGTGCATTTGAAAAATGCAAACTGTATTTTAAATAGTTCTTGGGGAAAAATACTTCTGAAATTTGATACACAACTGCTATGAGAACAGTTTATATAAAAGCTCACATGGCACAATAGAAACAAAATCCTTGTCAATATGTTTGAGGACCAAATGCCAAACTAGCCCACAATCACCACACACGATTGACAGGTTACCAATAGGCATATAACTACAGAAAGTAATTTGTTAGTAATTAATGCTTTGGTAAACTACAAAATGAATACGTGATGTGCTGCATTTAAAAAGTGATAGAAATTCTGAAGCACACCAAAAGTGTTATTTGCAACTGTTGTGCTATAAAATACATTACCTAGGTTGTTTTAATTAAGCCTGCAATGCTATTACTTTATATTAGTTTCACAAAAACAAGTAACTGCTGCATGTAGTTTTGTTTTTTTAATTTACTTTCCATTCAAAAAGGTAGTATTTATATAGACACCACCATTTCTCATTTCACTTTTTTTTTTTTAACAGAAAAAGGCTATAATTCACTGATAGGAAAAACAAAGATTGTGCCATGAGAATGGATTTAACATTTTATTGTCACCCAGACTATCATTGAACAAGCTATAAAAAATTTGAAAGTTTTAATAACAAACTTCTACATCAAACTGCATATTTGCATTAGCAGAATTAAAAGAAAAAAAAAACGACATTTTGCAGAAAAATAACAGGTTTCTTTCAACATAAAAAACCCCTTCACAAATCTTTACATCTTCTACATCTTCAGTCAGTCCTTTTTTTGATTTTTTGCCATCTTTCCAAGGATTTTCTAAAGAGAAAAAAAAAAAGTTTTTAAAAAGGTACGTGCGCTCTAGACACACAAAATCAGCAATTGCACAAAGTAGCAGGTTAACCCCCCCCCCTCCTGTAGGCTAGTTTTCTAAACTAGTTTTTCAAACATACCTTGAGTTTCTGATAGTGAGATAAAGTGCTACAGTGCGTAACCTTAGCAACCTCTTCATTTGTGTAGAAAAGTGAGCACAGTCTGCAGTAATAGCCATTCTTTGGAATCACATATTCAACACCTAAAAATATATGAAATGCATGCATGAATACCAGTCACTACCAAGTTTCGATGCAGTTTAATTATGTCCTAATCTATAATGAATTAGTCAATTTGTCATGCGTGGTCAGGAAAAATAACATGTGGTCAACACAAAAAAAAAAAAAATGCACACAACAGATCTTACCAACAGGATTATTAGGCTGATACGGCCCAATTACATAATCTTTAGGCCCTGATGTCTTGGTGGCATTTTCACCGGTCTCAGACTCTACACATTCAGGATTAACTTTTTGCTTTTCATCTTGTTCCTTCACCACTGTAGCTTCATTTTCATGTTCAGGCTCATCAACACTTGTGCTTGCCATCATCATTTCAACAGAACTGACAACTTTAATGCCCTTGTTCACCAAGCCAGATTTAACCTTTTGACCATCAGGGTCTTCTTCATCTCCAACTTCATCCAAGGTAACAAAGTCTTCTATATTACCAGGAAACTCATGTGAACCCTAAAAAGAACAGAGCTGTTTTATCAAACTTAAATAAATTTCTCTCAACTCCAGGAGGTTTTTTAATAGGTAGTAAATACATTTTTTTTTTTAAAGCCTTTTTTAAAAAAAAAGTGAGTGAACCCAAAGCTAAGGCATTGTGTGGCATGCCATTAATCACTTCTGGCAACTGGATAGTTTAAGCCAATAAACAGGGAATGCAATATCTAGGTATTCGACAAACTGGCTGACTTACAATTCATCAGAAAAAAAAGGTTTGTATTAAAGGGGCAGCAGTTACAAACTAATGTTATATAATTCTGCACATAGTGCAGAATTATATAACCTTAGCTTACTGGCAGCTTTATAAATTAAAATGCAAAGAAATTACTGTATATGTAAAAGCTTTTTATTTTACCAGAACACCGCTCTTTGCTTTGAGCAGGTCTGGTTTTTCCCCACAGTGCATCCAGCAAGACTGTAGTCAGTGTGCCCGGTCGTGCCATTAAAATGAATGTAGCTCGCACCCACTCTGGTCTAGTAGCAGGAGCGAGCTACATTCATTTTAATGGTGCGACCGGGCACACTGACTAGACCGTGTTGCCAGATGCGCTGTTGAAAAACTAGACCCGCTCAGTAGAGCAAATCGCGGCGTTCTGGTAAAAGGAGCTTTTACATTATTTCTTTGCAATAATTTAATGTATAAAGCTGCCGGTAAGATAATGTTTGTAACTTTACTGCCCCTTTAAAAAAAGGAATCTTTAAACAAAGAGAAATTGGGTATCATCCATTTAATTTTAACTTGACAACATACTTATTTAGCAAAATACACTTTTTGTAGTTTACCTTTTTCAGCTTGTCTTGTTTTCCTTTTACTGATGTACTGACTTCCTTTGTAGTTTTATCTGCATCCGTTTCCATTGAAGTCAGGTCACTTAAGTCCTGCTGATCAGTTTCATCACCAACAGAACTACTAGTCTCCATGAGAGCGGCCGCTTCCTCCTCCTCTTCTTCCTCCTCCCCTATAAGCTCGCTCTCATTCTCCAACAAAATGGCAACAACAGAGTCTTTCTGATCATCTTGCTCCCCTGACTTTTTCTGAGAGGACTCCTCATTTGTTGAAGTCTTGTCTTTGGAAGAACCTTTGCTTTCACCATTGCTACCTTCTACTTTAGCAGATTTCTTATCACTTGCACCATCTTTGCGATCTGGAGAATGTGCTCTTTTTCTAATTTAAAAAAATGAAAAAAAAAAAATGTGGTAAACTGATAAGACTTAAATTTAGAGAGTCATGAAACTCAAATTATTTCTCACAATTCAGAAACCTCTTTCTAATTTATTTCTATCAGCACATGTTTTTATCATTCTCTTGGTATCCTTTGTTGAATGCAGGAACCCAAGCTTAGGAGCGAGCACTGAATGGCCAGAAGTATGCCCCAGACACTTAGGAATCTCATTAACAAATACCATGGGAATAAGGCAAATTTGATAAAAGTTGGAAATTTAAAAAATTGTATGCTCTGAGTCACAAAAGTGTTTCAAATCCCTTTAATTGTTTTTCCTGTACCCTTATGCTTACCTGTTCTTTTCTTTCTGAAGTTGTTCAGCTACCTTATTTGGAAACTAAAAGAAAAAAAAAAATAGTATAAGAAGCTTTCAAGCTATAAAAATGGTAACATGCAGGCTGGTGCTTAATCTTATTTTGAGATACAAAGGTGGGTATGATCTACAAAGAGGAAGTGTCAGGTTCTATTATTTTGCTGGTCCAGCAAGAGGTATTACTTTAACAAAAACCAAAACATGCAAATGTAATTGAAGGATAAAACACAGGATTATCTAACATAAAGTTTGAGTAAAACTGAAATACTTACTCTCAGAGCAAGCCTTTTGTATTTTTCAGAAAGGTCGACCTTCAGTGCCTTCCCCTGGAAATAGAGAGTTTTCTTCGAACAAAGGTCAACCATTGCCCTGGCATCATCTGCTTTTTCCATTTCGATAAAGGCCTAGAAAACAATTTGTCAAAGTTTAATAGGTTAAACTATTACAATTTTAAACATGGTGCCGATTTAGACTTTACCAAGCCCAAACATTTATGTATAATGATGTAGACTCCTGCATGCTATTGTTTGTATAATGGGTCTTTTCATATGCGAGGGGGAGGGTGTGCCCCTGCTCCCCCAGACCAAACTCAACAGTGCTAAATAGGGAGCTTTTAAGTACATTTTCAAAAAGGTTTTTTACTGGATTTTTATATATGTATCTGTGCTTCTTTATAGTAGTGTCTATTACATGCAGTTATATGAAAATTGATGTATACCGTCTCTTTAAACCCATTTTCTATCCAAAACACGCTTTTGAAATTTAGAAAGCATATCATAGCATTTAAATTATGTCCATCAGGGGCTTTCAAAGTGCGAGGAGGGCCTCCCCAGGGGGCGCTAGAGCATATAAGGGGAGTTGTGGGAGCAGTGACACTGCACTATCCTATGGAAACCAAACTGTTTTTTAAGAGCCAACACCACTTGTAATTTTGTAGTAGAAGGCAAAGGGTGGGATTTAGGTGGAAGGCAAAACAAAAATGTCTTTAATATGGGGGAGGGGTGCTTCGGTCTTGTACATTTCTTCAGAGGGTAAGGCTTGTCTTTATGAAAAGGCTATAAAAATTTATAAACAGTAAGTTCTAAAATAATTCCTGTAGCCAATATTAAAGCAAGTGTCTACTTCAAATCAAAAGTAGGATATAAAAAACAAACAAAAAAAAACTAACCATGTTCTTCATTCTCATCAAAATATATGTTTTAACTTTTCCGTATGCCTCAGCAAGTTTGATAACTGATCCATCAGAATAACCAGAATGGGGTAGGTTGCTCAAATGTATCACTTTCCCAGCATCTTGTTTTGGTTCAAATTTTGGATCAAATTTTGGATCAGGCTTCACGGTTGGTTTCTGCAATAAGATGAATAAAATATGGTTGTATCAAAGCTAGGTAATTCTTAATTTCCTGCTTTTCTTACAAATTTACATCTGCAAAGCAATTATTTTTCAAACAAGCCAAAGAGAATGCTGCAGCTTGTCTGACACTGCTAACTACTGTATAGTAATTCCTTAGATCAAAAAAGCTCATTTATATCAAACATGATTGAACACATCACTAATAACTTGTTACAAGTCAACTCAATTTTTTAAGACCAGAAATTTAACTTGTCTGGGGCTAGCGAAAATTTCCAGCACTGCAATCATATATTGTGTATTATATGTGCACATATTTATATAGCAATATACAAACACGATGTCCCTACCTTAATTCTTTTATATTTTTGAGACAAATGAACTCTAACTGGTTTTCCAAATACTAGTGCAGGATGCGACATGTAGAAATCCACAACAGTCACAGCCTCCTCCCAAGTAGCCATTTCAATGAATGCCTGTAAAAAGAAACAGCTTTTGATAAACAAAAATTTGTTAACACATATGCACAGTTATTATGCAATGATTCAATAAAGATATTAAGCTGTATGTAACCAAAGTCCAACTTTGTGCATAAGCTGCATATGGGGGAGGAAAAAAAAAAACAAAAAAACACACCTCATTAATTTTATTTAGAATAAGATGATTTCTTATAACACCAAATGGCTCACAAAGGCGTAGAATCTCATATGTTAAATTCTTTCCTCTCTGAAAATCCATTATATGAACAACTCTACCAGCCCCCTGTAAGAGAAAAAGAAATAAAATAAATGAGGTAAGTGGGAACGGACTGCCGATTGACCAGAGACATTTACCCCTATGCAAGGGTTACACAGCAGTTTAGGGCTCATTGTCTTAAAATTACATGCACTAATAGACTAGAGATTTTTATACTATAATGGACCATTAACAGTTCTAAACATATGACAATTTCACAAACCTCTCTTCGCTTTTGCATGTGTCGTGGTCCTGGCATGTCTTCACCTAATTAAAAAAATATAAAAATAAAAACTCACCACCTATGCAAAAATTTTATTTGCTTTAGAGCAGAGAAGATTTGTGGTGTAAAATAGTTTGGCCTGTTAAACCAAATCTTTATTAGGTCTAATCTCACAATGCAAAAGTTTTTCCAATACTCCTAAGTAACACTTACGGAACAATAAAGCTCTAAAAATGTATACACAATATAACCGTAACCTGAAACAATCTTTACCTGGGTGTCTTCTAAAACCCCCACGTCCACCGTCATCTCCCATATGGAATGGAGGGGGAGGAGGTCCCAAAATTCCTGGTGCTGGGTTAGTGGATTGATGCACCATAAAAGGATCACCCCTAATAAATCAGGAATTATATGAATATTTTAGTCACAAGAACACTGGGTTTGAGTCTAAATGTACATATTCCTTAAAGTGAATGTAAATTTTGATGCAAAAGTGCCCGGTTTTTAAAAATTTAATTAACAGGGGCACTTTAATTCATCAAAATGTACATTTCACTCGTGTTGAAAAAAAAAAAAAAACCTTATAAACTTGACAGCAGCTCCAGCTTCCTCCACCCGTTGCAAAGCCTCTTCCTGGGTCTAAAATGAGTCATGCTTCCTTCAATCACAGCATTGAATAAGACACCAATTCCCCCAGGGGGAAGCCGTGGTTGGAGGATGACCTATCCATCATTTGACACCAGAAATGGCTTGCGACGATTGGAAGCTGGAGCTGCTATCAAGGCTGTTTTTTCACAACAGGAGTGAAATGTAAATTGATTGATTAAAAACAGGGGCACTTTAATTCAATTTTTAAAAACCGGGCACTTTAGCATCAAAATTTACATTCACTTTAATAAAGGCCCACAGTCATAGCAACTACTGTTACATTATATAACAGAAGTTGGAGTACACATTTTTGAATGTTAGGAGTTATTACCTTCCACGGCCAGCATCAGGATTCCACTCAGGATATCTTGGTTAAAAAAAAAAAAAAAAAAAAAAAAAAGTTAGCATACACAAAATTTATCTCCAAAATATATATTTTACATCATAGGATGAAGAGACTGCTTACATTTCCAGAAGTAGTTGGCAGCGTCTTCCATGGGTTGGTCCATTGATGTGTTGATTATAGTCCTGTAAAAGATTTATATAAATGAATATACTTTTTCCTTTAAAAAAAAAAAAATGTTGATGTATTTTCTTTTCACAACCTGCCAACCTATCAGCCAACAACTTTACAATACCACAATCCAAGTCTTACAAAAAAGCACAAAGCAAGACATTAAAGGGATTTTATTTTGCTCGCTTTGAGAGCTAGAACAGACATGGAACTTTATAGTATGCATATGCTGACTAGCACCAGCATACGAAACTAGTAATCCTGTTATGTTTAGTGCAAATACTAAAGGTCCAAGATGCAAACATTACTTGAAACGTGATTGCCAACGGTGTAAAAAAAAAAACAAAAAAAAAAAAAAAAAAAAAAAAAAAAAAAAAAACTTTACAGTGACACTTAATTGGGATAAGAAAATAAAAATGTATGCTTACCTGAAAAATAGCATACATTTTAATTTTCTTTTTCTAATGGCAGTGAGTCCACGAAAACATTCATAAAACATATGGGCAATCAATACCCAAGCTGTGGCGTACATCAGGGGTCGACAAATCCGTTTAAAATGTATGAGCCAAAAATATGTAGGAGCCAGACAGTGGCATTTGTATATAAATATATGAACACCAAATTTTAGGAGCCAGTGGCTCCCAGGCTCTGGGTTTGTCGAGCCCTGGAGTATATGGATGTTAGGGAGGGAAAGCAGTCATAATACAAGGCATCACACCACTTGTAGAACCCTTCTCCCAAATGCTTCTGCTGAAACAAAAACATCAAATCTGTAGAATTTTGTGAAGAGAGTAAGGAAGACCATGTAACAGCCTTGCAAATCTGTTCAGCGGAAACCTGGTGTGCCCAAGAAGAAAACACTGCACAGTTAAAATATGTTCTAATTGGGAACAGAGGCTGCTGGCCCATTTGTGTAAGCCATGCAAATCAAGCTTTGTAGTCAGAAGGAAAGAAAAACAGCTGAGGCCTTCTGCCCCTTGCATTTACCAGAAATTCAGGACAAACAAGATGACTGACAATTCCTTGGAAGCGTGAAAGACTGATTGGACCAAAAAGACTGAACCACAATTCCTGGTTGATGACGTGGGCAGAAACTACAATGGGTAAAAATCATTGTTTCAGAACCACCCTGTTTAGAATGGAACACCAAATAAGGCAGGTCAAATAGAACATACTTCAAACACTGCGAGCAGAGAAAATAGCCACTAAAAATAAGTGAGCAATTAGACTGCATAGGCTCAAACGGAGCCTGTTTAAGAACAAGTTTAGGGCTCCATGGAGGAGCAATAGGCTTGAAAACCTGTCTAATGCTAGCAAGAACATCTGGCCAATGAGTATTTGTTGTGAAACAGGCAGAAATCTGTCCTTTAAGGAAGGCTGGCCAACAGACCATTCTTCAGCCCATACCAAAAAAAAAAAAAAACACTAATCTTCACGCTAAGCGAGGAAATTCCACATTTGGAACACCAATAGACGTAAGCCCTCTAGATCTTATGATAAATAGTAACAGGCCTGCGTGCCTGAATGAGTGTATTGAATACTTCAGAGAACCCACTGAGACAAGACTAGCCGATCAATCTCCAAGTAGTCAGCCTCAATAGTATTTAGGTTGTGATAGAATTAGGGTTGCACCAATACCTTTTTTTTATGACCGAGTACAAGTACCGATACTTGTTTTCAAATACTCGCCGATACCAATTACCGATACTTTTTTTTTTAATGTCATGTGACAGTTTACCAAGCACAATACAGACTATTTAAGATTCCTTCTTTATAATTATAAAGGACTGTAATTCAAAAGACATTATGAAATAAAAAAGTTCACTGAACATGTTTATAAATAAAAAATATTACAATAAAATATTAAATTTAAAGGGGTGATGCAATTGGGTTGTAGGGCTGTTATATAACATCAATCTGACATTTGTATGGAGGTTCGACTCTAAGCTGAACAGTCTTTCACTTTCCACACTACTGCATGGTGCAGAAAGATTTTTGGGCCATTTTAGCCAGAGCTGGAAATCTGTTTATTAACTGCCCAGGGGTTTGTCTGACCGAGGTACAGTGATCTCTCCTACAATAATACAAGTAACAGCAATTTGTATTGGCAGAACAGTAGTAAACTATTTTTAGTTTAGTCTCCACTCCAGTTTAAAATGAAATGGGAACATGCAGTTTGAAAAAAAATGCCACAAGATAGCATATGGGTAGGAAGTGGAGGTATCGGTTTAAGTATCGGTGCATTTGCACGAGTACAAGTACTCATGCAAATGCTTGGTATCGGTACCGATACTAGTATCGGTATCGGTGCATCCCTAGATAGAATGGTCTTGTTCTAGGTGGTCTAGTGAGAAGGTCTCCACCATGGAGTAGATGACATTCTCACTAGATCTGAATACCATGAATCAAAAGAATGCACAAGCACCAAGGTAATCCCCACCTGTGGGTATGCGACAAACTGTTTGCAGGTGTACTAGCTATTAGACCTGCACCATGGTCCAAAGTATACAGTTCAAAGGAGTGATATAGCCGCACCACCAACTTTATTTAAAACATTGCTTTGTTGTGCCAATTAAAACAGACAACGCTTCGGACCCATGTCCTTATTCATGTCTTAATTGGCACAATCAAGCAATAATGTTTTAAATACAGTTGGTGGTGCGGCTATATCACTCCTTTGAACTAGATCTGAATACCATGTCATGTGCAACCACGAGGGAGCAAGAAAAATCGCTGAAATTCTCTCCTACTTGACCTGAGCTACCACTCATGGCAGCAACAGAGGAAAACAGATACACTGGATAAAATTGCCAGGGGGCCTCAAGTGCGCCCACCAGCTCCACCTGAAGGTCTCTCGGTCTGGATCCTAATCTTGGTAATTTGACATTGAGACAGGAAGCCATTAGGCCTATGTCTGAACACCCCGCATGTGGGAGATAGACACCCTTAAACAACTTTTTTTACATGCTACGCTACAAGTCTATTATTGAAAGACATGGAACATATGGTAGAAACCCATGGTATTAGCTGAAGTCGAACTCTCCACCTCTTGCTTGCAAGGCTACCCAGTAGACCACAAAATACCACCCTGGCTTAGAGACCATTGGAAGATTCTCCACACCTGAAATTTGGATGGCTCATCTGACAATGGTATGTCTCTGCCCATTGAAGAATGCAGGTTACCTCCTACATAGCCAGAGTGCTTCACTTTCCATCTAGATGTTGACGCAAACCATGGTTGTGAAGTTGTTCGATTGGATCGGGCTGAACGAGGCTGAGACAGGAGAGAATTAAAGATGGCCCTCAACTCCAGAATAAAGACAAGAGCAGTAAAGCAGATGTTAACAGGTTTTAAATACTGATCCATATAAGTAGGTTTGCTAACTTCCATATAATCCTAGCAGTGAATCCCGCTGCCCCAAGGAGGGATGCTCAACCCAAATTTTTTCTTTTGTGATTTAGATAGAGAATGACATTTTAAGCAACTTTCTAATTCACTCCTATTATCAAAATTTCTTCATTCTCTTGGTATCTTTATTTGAAATGCAAGAAAGTTTAGATGCCAACCCATTTTTGTTAACCTGGGTTGTCCTTGCCGATTGGTGGATAAATTAATCAACCAATAAAAAAGTGCTGTCCAGAGTACAGAACCAAAAACCCATAGATGTCTTTCAAATAAAGATAGCAAGAGAACAAAAAAAGGAGTAAATTAGAAAGTTGCTTAAAATTGCATGCTCTGAATCCCAAGAGAGAAAATTTGTGTTTAGTGTCCCTTTAAGCTGAGCACAAGTGCTGTACTGCAGCTACTCACACAACCCCCTAAAGCACATATAATGCAATATATTTCTCTCATCTGCGGACAATACCCAACATTCCCCCTAGGTAACTACGCAGTTCCTGGCTAGAGAAGGTTCCGTTTACCACCTACATGGTCCCTGAGAAAAAAGGCCACCATGATGTTCCTCCGGAATTGAATCATTTTCTACAAAGTCCACGCTGTCTGTGGGGAGTCGCATAATAAAGAAAACTATGAAGAGGAAAGAAACAGTGGCTAATCAGGCTGTGGTAGGATTGTGCCCAAGGCTTATAAGACACCAAAACCAGACCTGCAGTGGGTAAATTGTAACCCCACCGTCAGCGGTCTTAACAGCATTCTATTGACTGCCATCTACCATGCAGAGGACTGAATCATAAGCACTCAGTCACAGAATACGATTACCCTCAGTCTTCACTCCATTCCAGGCTACTAGGCCTTTACACATGGGACAGTACTCATAAGAGTGTCTTCTGTTAAGTAGAGGGTGGTAAGGAAGGTAACACTAAACCTATAGTATTAATATTTAAAGGGACACTCAAGTAAAAAAAAAAATAAGAGCATGCAGGTTTATGACACTTCTGGTGGCCAGGTGAAGTATTTCCCAGAGGTTATGAATGTTCGAGGACTCTTACTGCAATTAGAAGTAATCCCAATTTTTTTTTGTTATGATTTAGATTTTATGATTACATTTTTAGCCATCAACCAACAAGCGTTACCAAGGTGCTGAACCAAAAATGGCCCAGCTTCTAAGCTTACATTCCTGCTTTTTCAAATAAACAGAATGAAGAAAAATGATTAAACTAGAAAGTTGCTTAAAATTGCCTGCTCTATCTGAATCATGAAAGAAAGAAAAGTGTGTGTTTCATATCTATATAAGTAAAGGTTAGCTTATGTACTATACATGAGCAAACCACATATGATTTTGAAGTGCTTATTAGAATACAGCCTACCCCTTATGTAAAGGTTAGCTTGTGATCTGCTTTACACAATGCATCAGACATTTGTATGATGAAAACTATTCCAAAACCTATGATCTTTTCACAGGAAAAGTGTGAAGTTGGCAGTAAGTTTTAATTGCCAGATTTTCTAATTACTCCATTAACTACCTGCCATATGCTATCAGGTCATGCAATTAAACTAGTCAAATCTGAAAATGTACTCTAAGGGTTTTAATGAATAAATATTTTGTTTTCTCCAACATGGATAACTTTACCTGACGTCACATTAAACTTGTAATACTTACCAATACCAAATTGACATATATACCCCTTTAACAACTTTAGATGAGTAAAAACACAAAGCCTGAATCTCTAACTTTTTAGGTGGGTATAGGTCAATTTAATACATTAACAAAAAAACACAAAAATAAGCTAAGAAATGTAAAAAAAAAAAAAAAAAAAAAAAAAAAAAAAGGTTCACAATGGTTTTACCAAGAATTTTAAACACTAGGATATAGCCCATAGCTATGTGCATGGTGACAGTCAAAAGAAACCTGATCTTCGTAAGATTCTTGAATTATAAGAAAAGGAAAATCCCACGCACGAACCAAGACAGCTTGCAGTTTGAAAAATTCCTTTCAGGTGTTATAGCTAGCTAGGGCCAGTAATGCAAACAATTACAAAGTTGTCCCATAGCAGTGCCTCATTGCTTAAAGGAACATTAAATTAAAAAGGTTTGTCATACATGTCATGTGCTTATCTCAAAAAGGTATACATTTAAACCAATAGCAATATTAATTGTGTACTTCCTACCAATGATAATCCTTGCCTATTTCTGCTGTAGTGTCTTTATTTTACTGGCCAGATTATACCCAGACCACTACTATTTAGTGACCATTAACTTCATTTACAAAGAGTGGGGGAACCTGTGTGACCCAATTCACTATCACAGTAGTATCTATGTATCAGATACCAGTGTTCATCTAAACCATAAAACTTATCTAGCCAACACTAAAATAGTGCCCCCCCCCCCAGGACACCAAAGAAAAAGTAGTGAGAAGCTTCGGCTAAAAAGTTTCCACCCATCTTGACTAATGGGGGAGAAAAGAGAAAAAAAAAAAAAAAAGATACACCCACCTTGAAGTGTTTTCAGGCTTTGAGTTCCACAGGCTCTTACATGTCAAAATTAAATTAAACTGCATAGGCTCAGGAGAGTGCATGTGTCTTAAGCACTATATGGTAGCAGTGACAGACATGTAATATTGCCAACACTGCTGCCATAAAGTTCTCAGAGACACTTGTGAGATTCAGAAATAGATAACTGCATTTAAAAACTGCTCAATTTGATAGCATTTTATATTATTGGCTGAAGGCTATTATATGATTTAGCAGCAGAGGAATTAAAGGAAACTTTGAATTTCAGATGAATGGTGTAATTTCAGTTATCACATTGTCTTTATTTTGCACTTGTCGATTATACTTTTAAAGGGCCCATTAAGAAACATGCACACCTCCATAGAATATTTGGATAATATACCAAGAGAACAAAGAAAATATGAAAAAAAGAAGTAAACTGGATTGGACGTGCTAGCATGAATGTTTAACTTTGGCCCAAGTTCTATTAAAGAGTCAGTCTTCATTAGTGCCTGCTAATGCTGTAAAACAGAACATATAGACTTGAGAATCCAATACATTTGTAGTGCATCTAAGCTTTGCTAGAGACCAAAATGGAAATTTGAAGTTTAAAACATTCAGAGATGCTTAATATATTATACTTGTTACAGTAAAACGGTATGCTTCTCTACTTCACTGGTTATCAGCATGCTTTTAAAATTAACTATAAATTGAGATCTAAAATTAAGATCAATATGTTGGATAAAGCAATGCATCCAGCGATTGTCTAAATCAAATATTCCAAACACAAAATAAGAGGTTATGTAAAGATGCTTACAGATTTTAGACAAAAATGGATACATGCACAGAACACTTCAGCCTGCTTTAAAAAAAAAACAAAAAAAAAAAAAAAACACTTCTTCCATGAGTGGTATGAATTTAGAAATTAATCTGGCAACGCCGCATATAAAAAAGTGCGGCAAGTAGATTTTAATGGTCTATCTCCGAAAGTTTAGATTCTCTTTCTGAAAAAAATAAAAATATATATACATACAAATATCAAGCAGATATGGATATTTGAAGGAAAACTAAATTCTACTAACCAAGTACTGAAACAGATTTGAGCTGAATAGAAACACATCTGAAATTTAATGAATCTGTTATGCCAGGGTGGCAAGAGAACTAGTAAAATGAATATATTTTCTGCTCTAAAGAAAAGGAACACAAAAAAAAGTTTAAGTCATCTTCAGTAAACAGTGATACGTGAAGAATGAGTAGGAAGAACTTTAAATTGAAGTAAAATAAATAGTGAGAAATAAAATTTGAATAGCTACTGTGAACTCACCTGCTTAGAATGAATTGGGATATCACATAGAGAACAGAGATGAGGGTAACCTTTTGGTAATAATCCATGAAAATCCTCAATATTGCTAGTTGAAGGTACTCCTCTATTTTTCTGAAAGAGAGATCTTTCTTCTGATCGGCCATAACTCAAGCGGTCAATGTCCCTGTCAAATTTACGATAGGAGGAATCTGGAAAGAAATCTTCCCTACCCCTTTCCCGATCTCTTAATCTGTCATCTTCAAAGTCCCTTCTGTCATAACCAGGCTCTCTGGAGCGATTTCCGTGGTCATAATCAACCACTGGGTTGAGACCAGATCCACGATCAAAACTGTCTCTCCTAAATGGTCTCGAGTCTTCCCAATCATCTCTAGGAACCCTTAACTGTTCCCGAGAAGACATGCCTTCTCTATAACTTAACCCAGGACCTTCTTCTGCTCTCCTCCTTTTAAGTTGTAGAAGGATCTGTGGTAAATTCTCAGGAGTTATTTTCTCCTCAGGATAGCGGCTTAATTCATCCAAATCCCTAGAGGAAAGACCAAAGCTGGCTAAAATTTTAGAAGCCTGATCAGATTCTCTTTGTGATGATAAAGGGGGTGGAGCTCTATTTCCCACATTAAAAATAGAAGGTAAGTTGTGAGAAGAGCCACTAGATAATGTGCCTTGAGATCCTTGCTGATTCAGAGACATTGATCCAACATTCATCAAATTACCAAGACGGCCAGCACCCTGGGACATCCTTCCAAGAGAAGATTGCATACTTAAGGACTGATTAGAAGGAAGAATGCCCATTCCCGTAGAATCACGTCTGTTATGGCCTTGCATTTCTCTACTTAAGGATGAATGCTGAAAGGACTTTGACATTGAGGCACTATTTTAGTTGTTTAAAAATTCTAAGTTAGGAAAAAGAACAAGTCCAACTACAAATATTTAAAAGTTCAGAATGTGGGAGAGCCAAGAATTGAGAACCTTTGAAGAATCTTCTTGAAGTAGAAAGATGCCACAACTCTGTAGAGAAACAAGCAGCTTTAGTAATACATCCTCAATCTTTACATTTTGAATGCCAGACATTGTTCTAACATATACACAATGGAGACATAAAACATTTGAGGTCTGAAAGAAAACATTCAGAAACATGTTAAAATTTGTTCTAACCATATTTTGCAAGCACGAGTAAAAACAACAAAAATACAAAATTCTTCACGATAATTAGCACCCACATTTTGAGGATCTGGTTGATTAGTTTTGGCAGAGTTGTAGGCTAAAAGGACTGTCAAAAGTATCAAAACAGTAATTTCAACATGAGCTTCAAGACAATCTTACAGTTTAGGACTGTTCATCAAGAATAAAAATTTTTTTAGTGTTTTTTGTACATCTAAAACCTGGCCTACAATACGACATTTTATCAATGACATGGAGCAAACATAAGGAATAACTAGCAGCTTTATATATAAATTTATATATTAAACTGCAATTTGTGGAATGGTCACTAGATGTTTTTGGCGATTGGTAAAGATGTAAGAAGAACACGTTGCAAACTGAACAGGTTGATAGAAGAAACTAACTAGCAACCCAGCAAGTTAAAAACACCATGATAATGCAACTAATATTTGGGGTGCAACAGATTAGGGCTGGGCGATATGGGGGGGGGGAGAGAGAAATATTGCAATTTTCTTATAAATGACTAGAACACCTTAATTTTGCACGTGACTGGTCTCTCCCTCTTAACAGTTAGCATTCCTGGGATGGCCCCGGGGAGGAGGGGTGGGGCATAGACTGGGAAGGAGGTTTGTAACATCAGTGGCCCATCAGAATTTAGCAACGACAACACCAGCTTTTTCATTACAGACGGTGCTGTTGGGATAATGATACTTCCTGTTCTGTCACTACAGTTCCTGTGAACCACGCGTCTTCACATCACACAAATGCACTAAGGTCCCTGGGAGGAAGCTTAGAAAATACTATTTCAAATTAAAACAGTGCATAATAAAGCTGCTAACTGATATATAAACAATTATGTATGACACTTGCCAACACTTCAACACGAGGTGCATTTTCCATACGTATACTTTATTAGCGTTTTAGCCTCTCCGCTGCCTCCCAGGGACCTGGGTGCATCTTAAACATTAGAACAAGTTAATATTTTCCCTCAGATGTGAAGACGTGGGGCTCACAGGAACTGTAGTGACAGAACGGGAAATATGACCCCACAGCACAGCCTGTAATGAAAAAGCAGGTGTTGTGTCGGTGCTAAATTCAGATGGGCCACTCACCTCCTTCCCAGTCTATGTCCCACCCCTCCTCCCCGGGACCATCCCAGGAATGCTGACTGCTCAAAGAGAGAGACCCATCTTATGTGTGCTCAGGATCTTCTCTTCAGTTGCTACTAAGCGTGTTCACATGGGGCGAGTGATGTCACTTCTGGGCGGGGCTAAAAATCGCACTCACGTTTTTAAATCACGGCGGTTAATCGCAGTTTAAAATCGCATATGCGTTTAATCGTGCAGCCCTACAACAGATTTAAGTTTGTATGTACTGCATTGCTAGCTGGAGATAAAAATACATCTAAATCCTATGCAACTGAAAACTGCTCAGTTGACAAATATTCACGCTCGATCTGGTACAAAAAAAAAAAAGAGTTCCTCCTTACTCTAGAAGAGTCAGTTTAGTAGACAGATATCAGGTCTTTGCATCCCCTAGAATTATTCAGACAA
Source organism: Bombina bombina (assembly GCF_027579735.1). Taxonomy (NCBI): domain Eukaryota; kingdom Metazoa; phylum Chordata; class Amphibia; order Anura; family Bombinatoridae; genus Bombina; species Bombina bombina. The sequence goes on along the minus strand of NC_069504.1, from coordinate 910,609,940 downwards.
ACCACTGATGCAGGATATTTAATCCATTCATGTCACAATACAAATAGAGTGAGGTTATCAACATAATTTGCTAGGCTTCATATTTTCCCAAGCTATGCTGCAATGGGTCATTCTGTCTAACATATGTCAATAAACGGACGTCTCTTCTGAAGAATTCTAATATGGTTTGCCTGTTATTGAAGAGACAGGCAAATTTGTAATATAAGTTGTACTTTGTATAGATTTTTACCAAATTGTTAAATCAGTTTCGAACAAAGAATCCCCATTAAAAAGGGAATAAAACCATGCAATTACAAGATTGTTATGCAGTCTTGCAAATAGAGTGAACATTTGCATAAAACAAGGTGTTAATAAATTTAACTTTCTAAACACCAAACTCCCTCCAACCACTTGCATTAGAGGAGTCAATTTAAACTTGTCACTAGAATTGACATGGCAAGGCACTATCATTTTGCAGCATCCTATCTGATCATCTTTTATGTTGCAGCGTTAGTCTTGTGAATGTTTTAGCGAGCCCTTCAAACCCCAAATTAAAGGGACACTCAAGTCAAAATTTAACTTTCACAAGTTAGATAAAGCATGCAATTTTAAACAACTTTCCAATTTACTTCCATAAAAATGTGCAGTCTTCATATTTACACTGAGTCCCCAGCGCCTAATGAGCATGTGAATGCGTTCCTAGAATATATGTATATGCATTTGTGATTGGCTGATGGCTGTTACATAATGCAGTGGAAATAGACAATTGAAATTTGTCAGAATTTTTTTTTTACTAATTTGAAGTTCAGACCAAGTGCTTTTGCATGGTCTTGTTAAAGCATTTACATAATCCACAAATGCATATTTACTGGGCATTTAAGTTACAGAAAAAAGGGGGGGGGGGCAAAATAAGCATTTTAAACTTATTTTACATTACACTATCAAAGTGCCTCACATTCCTTTGTTGTCCTCATGATGGTATGGTTAGTAGTATAAGTATGGGTGGCTGAAATTGACATTTTTGGGGTTATTTGCTATGTCAAGGACAGACTAGATAATGAAGTATAATACATGTATCTATAAAACAAGGGGCCATTGTGTGTCTGCTCATGAGAAACATTTAGAAAAATGGTCAAGTGAGTTCATGTATCCTGAAAATTGGAGTTTACCTTTCTTGGACAAACTAAGCAAAAAAGGATTTGGCAGTGATAGACAGCCCCCCCTCTCTTGCAGAATGTATTTACTGGTCCTTTGAACCTTTTCTACACTCCCTAGTGGAGGGAGCATCAAATACAGTTAAGAAGCAAACTGGTTTATTATGAAATGGCTAACAATTTAAAAACAGATACAGATTTTTTTTTACTTTTGCAATTACCATCACTAAAAGAATGACATACCTTCCAACTAATGGATACAGTAGAATTGAATGACAAATTCACAATAGACAATGCAATAGCACTATGAGCAGAATATCTTCTGGTACATTCAAAGTTTGCCTCCAGTTGGATTATGTGGCAGGCCAATCAAAAAATGTATACTGTGCACTTTTGCAAGTATCCAGTAGGAGCTGGAGCTTCGTAAAGTATATGTATATGTATATATATATATATATATATATATATATATATATATATATATATATATATATATATATATATATATATATATATATATATATATATATATATATATATGTATATATATATATATATGTATATATATATATATATATATATATATATATATATATATATATATATATATATATATATATATATATATATATATATATATATATATATATATATATATATATATATATATATATATATATATACACACATATACATACACATATAGTTCCCGCTTCGACCACTGATGCACTTCCTTCTGCGCAGCACTCATTTTTTTTACGCAAAATAGACTGCTGCGTTTATGTGCGCTGTCCAGATCGTTCCGTAAGGCAGCCATATAGTTTGTTATACACACACACGTCTGTCTAACACTTCCCAGAACAAAGAGGTCTAAAATACTTCTAAGCCTGAAGATAGAACTTCAAGGCTCGAACCACACAAGGAAGGCACCACAATCTCCTGATGTTGCGATCTGAAATGACCTTAGGAAGAAAGCCAGACCCAGTACAAAGATCAGCCCTATCAGCATGGAATACTAGGAAAGGGGGCTCACATTGCATGGCAGCAATCTCAAATACTCTCCGCGCCGAAGCAATAGCCAGAAAAAGAACCTTCCAAGACAGTAACTTAATGTTAATTACATGCATAGGCTCAAACGGAGCCCTCTGCAAAACCTTAAGATTTAAACACCAAGAGCAATAGATCTTAACACCGGCCTGATTCTAGTCAGAGCCCGAACCAAAGACTGAACAGCTGGTAGCTCAGCGAGCCACATGCAGTAAAACAGATAGGGCCGAAATCTGTCCCTTAAGGGAACTAGCAGGAAGGCCCTTCTCCAGGCCATCCTTGGGAAAAGAAAGAATCCTGGAAACCCTGACCTTTTTCCAGGGGAATCAACATTTTCACACCAGAAAATGTAGGTCCTCCACACCTTATGATAGATGTGAAGAGTAACCGCCTTACGAGCTTGAATGAGTATCAACACTCAGAGAAACCCCTCATGGCAAGGACTAAGTATTCAACCTTGACGCAGTCTGCCTCAAAGAATCTAGATTTTGATTAACAAAAAGGACCCTGTGCCAGCAGACCCCTGTGACATGGTAACCTCCATGGAGGAGATGAGGACACCCCCACCAGGTCTGCGAATCACATGCTTTACGGCCACGATGGAGTAATTAGAATCACTGATGCTTGCTCCTGCTTGATGCAGGCCACTACACAAGAGAGAAGTGGCAACGGCGGAAAATTGGAAATCAGATTGAACCTCCAAGGCACTGCTAATGCATAAGAGCTCTAAGTTTCTTCCAACCATGAGATAGAAGAAAAAGATCCTTGAATGCTCTTCTGCCAGACAGGATGGTGCATGTACCAGAATAAAGTCCAAGTATGGTGCTACTGTTATACCTCTGGTTCTGGCCACTGCAAGCAGAGCCCCTAGAACCTTCAAAAAAAAAAAAAAAAAAAAAAAAACTCTTGGAGCAGTAGCTAGACCAAACGGAAGAACACAAACCTTAGGAACTTGAAGTGTTCCTTGTGTATTGGAAAGTGAAGGTAAGCATATTTCATTCTATCATGGTCATGAACTGTCCTTCCTGAATGAAAGGATGGACCTTGCCTCCATCTTGAATGAGGGGACATATAGGAATTTGTTTAAGCACTTTAGGTCCAGAATCAGGCGAAAAGTTTCCTCCTTTAGGAATACAAAAAAGTTTGAGTAGTATCCCAGACTATCTGTCCCTGGGTGGATGAGACTTGAAACATATCCTGTATCCCTGCACGATGACCTCCAGGACCCACGGGTCTTGCATGTCCCAAAACCAAGCTTCCGAAAAGAGTGAGTCTGCCCCCTACCAGATCCGGAGTAGGGGCCGTCCCTTCATGCCAACTGACTCGGCAGGCTTCTTGTTCTGCTTGTAATACAGGACTGAGCCGTCTTTCAAGTCCCCTTGGATTGCTCAGGCTTTGCGGAGGGCTGCTGACGTTGGGATTTATCCGAACAAAAGGAACGAAAATTAGGACCTTGTCCCTTAGGTTTGTTGTTCTTATCCTGTAGTAAAAAAAGGCACATTTGCCTTCAGTAACAGTGGAGATAATCGAGTGAAGGCCTGGACCAAAAAGAATCTTTCCTTTAAATGGGAGGGAATGAAGTCTAGACTTCGAAGTCATGTCCGCAGACCAAGACTACAGCCAGAGTGCCCTACAGGCTTTAACAGAAACGCCTGAAGCTTTGGCATTCAGGCAAATCTGCATCACAAATAAACGAATTGGCGACCCTTAAAGGGACAGTTTACTCAAAATTTTTCTCCCCTTTAATTTGTTCCCAATGATCCACTTTACCTGCTGGAGTGTATTAAATTGTTTACAGGTAGCTCCTTTACCCTTATATTGGCATTTGAAATTGTTAATTTAGCATGTGGTATCCCCACCTATTCTGAAAGTTTGTGGCCGCGCGTACCAGCTATAGATAAGCTTTGTAAACACAGCCAGCAGAAGAAATTACACTCCCAGTGTGATAAAGCAGAGATAAGGTAATAAAATGTTGATTTTCCATTGTTCTCTCAAAGAATTGGTGATTGTTTTAAGGACAGATATAAGATAAAGAAGCAGGTATATGTGCACAATGTGATACAGTAATGAGATCTGATTATACCTACAAGCTCAACCTATTTTATTAGGCTGTGGCTTCAAAACACAAAATCAGAGCTTTAATATACAGAAATATACCTTAAAAAGCTAATTTTCATACATGTTTTACTCTGCAGTTGGTATAAAAAGCAATTGTAAACACATTAAGGGAAAAACTATTTTACAGTATACTGTCCCTTTAAGGCTTTAATTCTTTCTTGGATCACGTCAAGGGGACCATCCACCTCAAACTCAGATAAGGAGTCGCACCAGTAGGTAACCGCTCCAGCAACAGCCAGTTAAAACAATTATCCCATGTTTAAAATATCCTTCTTAACAGAGTTTCTATCTTATTAAGCAGGATAGTAGTGTGCTTAGCAAGCGTGGAGATAGCGCCATCCATGTTAGGGATGGAACCCCAGAACTCCAATTGAGAGTCTAGAAACGGGAATAATGACAAACCAAGTCTTTCCCATTCATTCTTAATGTTGGCCATCTTTACGGGAACCAGGAAAGCTTGTGGTACCAACCTGTCCTTGTAGACCTTATCTAGTTTAGGAATGCAAGAAGGTTCCCCAGGCAATTTAGGCTCTGGAACCTCTAAAGTAGCCAAAACTTCATTAAGCAGAAAGCGTAAATGTTCAATCCTAAACGTAGTCTGGTTCCTCCTTAGAGGCAGCAGATTCCAGCCCAGAAAGAGCATCCTCTAAAGCAGTGCTTTCCAAACTGTGTGTCGTGACACATTAGTGTGTCGGCAGCAGTTTGTAGGTGTGTCCCTGCTTCAGCACAATTTTTTTTTTTACATTTAATTTTTTTATTTTTTTGGGGGGGTTTCTGACTTTCAGCCTGCTTGCTACGCATATCACATGGTTGACTTGTGATTGATACCTAGTGGGTCACAGATCATCTTAACCTATTGGTGCAGCTCAGTGGGAACTGAAACTATTCCTATTGGCGGCACATTGGCTCCTGACTGCACATGTAGTCTCCTCAATCGGCTTGTGACTGCATGTGTAGTCAGTGAGTGGGATAGCAGTGTGTTTGCAGCAACTCAGTCAGTGCAACTCGCAGAGCTCTGAGGCGGCAGCTTAAACACTGAGCTGAAGTCTGTTTTTTGCAGCTAGCTCCCAGTACTGCATTTCGTTATTATATAATTGATGTAGGTGTCCGTATTTTTTAAAACAAGTTAGTTTAACCACCTGTTTGCAAGTACAACTGAGTTACTGTCACGAAATTATGTAGGTTTAAAAAGTGTGTCAGACATGAAAAGTTTGGAAAGCTTTGCTCTAAAGTATCAGAGGCATCTTCATCAACGGATAATCTTGTATAAAATAAATCCAATAAGCTAGTGGATGACAATTGGTAAGGATAGCAATATTTGACCTTTCGCTTGCACTTTGTAGGGCGAGCTAAAGCACCGAAGGCTGCAAACACTACCGTTTGTAACAGTTCAGTAAAGTAAAAGTGCCCCTCCCGACGGAGGATTAGGAGTGCTATGGGAAGCTGCATGTGTATTAGGAGATGACTGTGTGGTGCACACCTCACGGTACAGACTCCTCAGTGGTACTAAACATAGACCTTCCTTGACATGATTACCTTATCAAGGAATGTGGAACATAATTGAGCAGGCGGGTATACCGTGGCCTCACAATATAAACAGGTATTAGACTTAGGTAAAGAGGGAGTACCCTCTAACGTATCAGTCCTCTGTAGCTTGCGCTTCTAAAGTGGACTATAGAAAAGATAAAGTGGCACCTTTATACCCCCAATGGCTGGGGCACTCACCATCTCCTATGACCCAGGCCAGAGAAACCACTTTGTCTCTGGTAAACCGCACAGTGAGGAAGGAAATCAGTGTGACCACACCCGGTAATGTGGTGTGCCATGCAGGATCGTCCCTGCTGTAGGAATAAAGTGCACCAAGCCTTTCAGGCTGTGCAGCTACCCAAAACTGAAGTAAAACCTGTACGTTCCAACATCTGCCTGAGCCTCAACTCACATGTCACAGCATAACCATAGTAAAATAAATTATGTTATTAATCCCCCCCGTTGAATAATCACTTTACGGAGATTTTAACCCTTGATTCCATACAGATAAAAGCCACACTGTGACCCCATCTTCTTGCGTTATATGCGTATAAAAAAAAATTAAACGATCTTACCGGAATCTATGTCGTCGAACAGAAACACAGATTCTCAAGTTTGACAGTCTTGTAGCATCGCTCCTGACATGGACTTGAGTGATTGAAGCAGGCAGTGAAACTTGTCAACACTGATTGCTTAGGAGCTGTTAAGAGTCTGGATGGATTCGCAGAAAGACTCTCCCTGCATCTCCAGACTAACATTAGTCAACACTCAGAAGCTGACAAGACTAATTAAAACCCCAGTCCCATTCCGAAGGGTAGATACCCTACATAAGGAACAATTGTCTTCTGACACTTCTCTGCGAACCTCCTGAGATGAAAAGCAAAGAATGACGGAGATATGAGGGAAGTGGGGGAGGTATTTAAGACTGACTGGGGTGTCTTTGCCTCCTCCTGGTGGCCAGGTTCTGAATTCCCACAAGGAATGAAGCCATGGACTCTCCTCATTAAGGATAAGACCCTTTACGCAAACAGGAGCAAGCTAGAGTAGGTATACATAGGTATTCTAACCCTTTGGGGCTTGGTTAGGAGTCTGAAAATCAGAGCATATAACCAAAACTAGAATTAAAAAAAAAAAAAAAAAACTATGGGCTATATAAATAGATCTACAAAACATTTATGCAAAGTGTATAATATCCCTTTAATTACACGATATATGTGCAGCCACCAATCAGTTCCCAGTAGTGCATTGCTGTTCCTAAATCTACCACGATACACTTTGAAAAAAGGATAAGAAAATAAAGCAAATTAGACAATACAGGTGAAATGGAAAGGCATTACAAATTGTATGCTCTATCTTTAAAGAAAATGTTTGGGCTTCATGCCCCATTGTTTCCAGCAGCTTTTTATACCAGCTGCAGGATATAAAATGTACGGGAAATTGATAATTTAGATTTTGCATATGAAATAGTTTTTGCTCACACAAAAAAAACCATTGACATCACCTTGCAGAAAGAACTCATTATCTTATCCATTTCTCTATACGTTAAAAGGACCATGTAGTCAAAATTAAACTTTCCTGATTCAGCTAGGAAATGCAGTTTTAAACAACTTTCCAATTTACTATCAAATTTGTTTTGCTCTTGGCATTCTTAGTTGAAAGCTTAAAGGGACAGTCTACACCTTGGTCATCTTAAAGTCTTACCTTAGATTATGCTGCAAATAGCCTCCTGTACCCTTTCTATATCATGCAGCAGGAACAGTAAAAAAGTTATTTTAAAATGAATAGTGTTTCTGGACAGTTTGAAATGGCTGCCAAGCTCAGCCCACTGATGACACTATATAGGCTGCATCTAGGCACTCTGCTAAATACTTAGCATTGACAGTCTGTTGAATCCAACTAGTGAGCCTTTTGTGATTGGACGCCATATGCAGCCCAGATCATGATGTCAGTGGGCTGAGCTTGGCAGCCATTTCAAAGTGGCCAGAATCAATATTCATTTAAAAATAACTTTTTTACCATTCCTGCTGCATGATTTAGAAAACGTGCAGGAGACTATTTGCAGCTTAATCTAAGGTAAGACTTTAAGATGACCAAGGTGTAGACTGTCCCTTTAACCTAGGTTAGCTCATGTTAACTTCTAAGCCCTTGAAAGACGCCTCTTATCTGAATGCATTTGATGGGGTGTTTTTTTTACAGCTTGAGGGCGTAAGTTTGTGTGCAATATAGATAACATTTGTGCTCATGTATGTCGTTTGGAGTTATTTAAGAGTTAGTACTAAATGCCTGAAATGCAAGTAAAAAGTTATATAAGGGGGCTGTCAGAAGAGGATTAGATACAAGGTAATCAAATCATCAATATAACAGTGATTGCTATACAAAACTGGGGAATGAGCAAAAGTTTGTTTTTAAAAAAAAAATTCTGAAATACTGTACCTTTAAAGCAGATATTTAGAGAGAGAACGATTTAAACTTAGCATTTAAGTACCCGTCTTTCACATCCCTTAAGGGCTGCAGCCAAATCTTATTTACATAGGTTTTCTTTAGAGAATACGAATGAAAGCCTTTTTCCAGTATAGGAGGTGGGTTTAGCAGGCAAAATCAGCAATTTCAAATGACAAATAGAAAAGGTAAAGTAACTAGTTGTAAACAATGTAATACACTCCAGCAAGTAAAATAAATTAGAAAGTGCTACAGTGTTCTCAACCAAAATTGGACTGGCTCCTAAGCTTACATTGCTAAGCTTTTTTTCAAATGGATACCAAGAGAACAAAGAAAATTGAGGAGTAGTTTAGAAAGTTACTTAAACTTCCATGCTCTGAATCATGAAAGTGAAAAAAGTGGGTGTCATATTCCCTTTAAGAAAGGTTTACTTCATTGGGGCTGTTTTTTCTAGTGATATCTTCAGTAGGATCTGCAGGCAACACCAAGATGTAACATTTGAAAAGTGTCAGTTAATCTAATTAAAATTATTTGAGATGACCTAGTAACCACTATTGTGGCAAATTAAAAGCAACATTAAACCCAAGGTATATTCTTTTGGGATCCAAAGAGACCAATATACTTTTATTACCTATTTTATTTTGTTCTCTTGGTATCTTGTTTGAAAGTATACCTAGGTAGGTTTAGGAGGTTTTGATTGGTGGCTGCACATATATGCCTCGTGTTATTAACTCACTCCATTGCATTGCTGTTCCTTCAACAAACACAAAAGGAATGAAGCAATTTAGATAATAAAAGTAAATTGGAGCATCGCTTAAACTGTATTCTCTAAGAAAATGTATGTTTCTTGTCCCTTTAAGATATCAGCATTCATATATTTAAGACAATAAAATGTACATTTCCCACTTTTGCTGGGTTGATTCATATTCAAAATGATAGAGAACACAAAAAAACTGCCAACAAGTTTGCTGAAGAGTGGGAGATGCCCACAAGGAAGTATTTACACTAAAGAGGAGAATATAAGAGAAATTGCACACATGAGAACATTGATCTAGAGCTCTGCAACCACTGATTTGGGAGAAATACTTAGTGAAATATGTTGCTAACTTATACAAAGGTTTATACATATAAAAAAGTCCATAGCTGGAAGACTAGGTTCACACAAAGAATCCACCTCTCTCGGACTTGCAAGTAAAACGTGCTACTGAGATGAACCTGCCAAGAGTTGGTTATTTTATATATATAAAAAAAAAAATGAACTGGTAGCAAAAACTGCTCATGGTATCCCGAGTGTAACATTGTTCCAATAATTTCTTTTTGCGATACCACGTTTTTTCCATACTAATGAAAACACGTAGTATTTGTGCTTTTAAAACAGCCAAAAGGCTTAGAAGTTAAAAACCAAGCCAATAGTAAAACAAGAGGAAAAGGATTAACTATAGTAAATCACGTTTACACCAAAATGTATAATCCTCAACATTCACTGCTAGGTTGAAAAAAAAAAAAAACGTTTTGACAAATTAACGTGTTACATTAAAAAGCAAGACTATATTGTTAGCTAAATAAAAGCATTATAAATTTCCTTGCATAGAAAAACAGCAAGTCTAGACGCGTTGGGAGGACTGTAGCAAGTCATCAAAAATGGGACGCATTGTTCCACAAGCACGTTATACAAAACTAGGTCGCCATTTTGTATACAGGAGAAACATGGTAAGAATAAAAAAAAAATCATCAAGCATCGAAATCACACAAAAAAAGAGATAAAAACAACTTATAACTAGAAAGAAAAAAAACAAAAAAAACAAAAACACATGCTTAGCTATTAAAGAAAAAAAAACGAAATCGGAGCCAGTGAGAACGATGGACATTATATAATCCCAGGAAAAAAAACTGCGACACCAAGCCATGAACAGCGAACGTCTACAGCGGCCTAATAAACACATATCGTTTATCCTATTAATGCACGAATTCAGATTTTCCTATAACTACCGTAAAAATATAAATCCCACTTATAACGGGTTAACTAATATTAAAAGAAAAACATATGTTTAAAACGGCGCTTACGACTGATGTAGAACTAACATTTTACGAGTAAAGAAAATAGATAGAAAAAGTACCTCAGTCCACCGATTCCACGTCTGGTCTACACCGTGACACACAACGAGCGCTCTGTAAAAGAAGGCGCAAGCTTAGTGAGCGCGGGATTATAAGAATACGTATATTGTAACTACGTCATTGCGTAGCAACCATGTTGGGGGAAGTGCTCTGTCTCCTTCAATAGTTCAATTGAATATTTTTGTTTTAATATGGCTGACGAGGGCGGAGGTTTTTACACGAATTCGTTTTTTTACAATATGTATTTAAATAAATTGAAATATGTTCAGCGATAACGTTGATTAAAACATTTAAGCTTTTTTAGTTTATATGAAATGTTAAATAATTATTTGATAATAATAATGGCTAACAGACTCTCCCTACAAGGCACACACATTTATAAAATACGGAAATGTACTGCACTGTGAAACTAAACTGGGTACACAATCATCCATCACAGTCCTGGATGCATACGAGCACTGATTAACACAACTCAGAAAGTCTGGCACTTTCTTTAAAAATGGTTATAGATTATAAGAAAAATGGAAGACTTCGTTACATTTGGCTAAATGTTCGCAGGACCACGTGACGGTCTCGGGATATACTAAAAGGAATGACAAAGGTGAATGACAAAATGGATTGCGCATAGACTTCTATGGAATGTAAATGAAAAATGTTTATAGAAACAAAACTATGAGACGTATTCAATAGATATTTACCAGATATGTTCCCTAAATACAGTAGCAAATTCTGAAAGTGAGATTATAGCTGCTTTCTGTGGAATGACAAGGGTGAATGGCAAAATGGAATGTCCATATACTTTAATAGGATGTACAGTTATAGTAACCAAACTGGAGACATATTTGCCAGCCAGCTATATTCCCCAGGGTACAGTATCATATTCACAACTGCTTTCTATGTAAGGACAAGGGTGAATGACAAAAGTGAATAACCATAGACTTTAAACTGATTTCAAGTTAAAAGTGCTATTAGCCAGACCTCCCAAATCTCCCTAAAGTTCAGGGAGTCTCCCTGATTGTAATAGTCAATGGCTCCCTGATGCCAGCAAATGGAATGCAATCTCCCTGAAACTCCAAATACCATGATCCAATGTGGCCCAAATCCGGAAAAGTTTTTTTTTTTTAAGGAATGCCTTTAGTTGCTGGGACGTTATAGAACTCTCAAAGCATGCACCAATAACCAAAAAGCCCACTGATTTTAATAAAATAAAAACAAATACTACCTTATTTGCTGCACATAGTTAAACTTCATATTCAACAAGCGTACGATCACTGGAAAATAGGTTTGTTGTATGTGGTTGTGCAATAAACCTACTTTTTTTTAAATGTGACTTTAGTGGGAAGCTATTTTAATGATAAGTCTCTATCTTATTTAGGGTTTCAAGGTGTCCAATATATAAATGGATGGGAGGGGGGGTGGCGCAGTAGCGGGTGATGTCACCTCTCTGAAATTAGTTTTTGCAGGTTGGGATGTCTGTATAGCACAACTATGAGACATATCACATAGATATGTATTAGATTCATTCCCCAAGTACAGTAGCAGACTGAAATTGATATTACATGGGATTATAGTTGCTTCTATGGAATGACAAGGGTAAATGTCAAAATTGAATGTCCATAGACTTTAATAGGATGCACAGTTAAAAGAGTTATAGTAACCAAACTATGGGGTATATCACATAGATATTTACCAGGTATATTCCCCAAGTATAGAAGCAAATTCTGAAAGTGAGATTACCTGGAATTATATTTATTTTGTATGGAATAAGAAGGGTAAATGACAACATTTAAAAAACAAACACCTAGATTATGAGTCTTGCATTAGGGTTAAAAAGCAGCGTTGAGAGGTCCCAACGCTGCTTTTTAACGCCCGTTGGTATTACGAGTCTGGCAGGTACAGGTGTACCGCTCACTTTTTTTTTCGCAACTCAAAAATACCGCAAATCCATTTACGTCAATTGCGTATCCTATATTTTCAATGGGATTTTCCTAACGCCGGTATTACGAGTCTTCCTAAAAGTGAGCGTTACCCCCTCTCCTGTCAAGCCTGGTACCGCAATTAAAAGTCAGTAGTTAAGAGTTTTATGGGCTAACTCCGTAGTATAAAACTCTTAACTAAAGTGCTTAAAAGTACACTAACACCTATAAACTACCTATTAACCCCTAAACTGAGGCCCCCCCACATCGCAAACACTATAATAAAAATTTTAACCCCTAATCTGCCGAACCGGACATTGCCACCACTTTAATAAATATATTAACCGTCGCACTGCCGCCTCGCAAACACTAGTAAAATATTAACCCCTATTCTGCCGGCCCTAACATCGCCGCCACCTACCTACATTTATTAACCCCTAATCTGCCGCCCCCAACGTCGCCGCCACTATATTATGTATTAACCCCTAAACCTAAGTCTAACCCTAACACCCCCTAACTTAAATATAATTTAAATAAATCGAAATAAAATAACTACAATTAACTAAATTATTCCTATTTAAAACTAAATACTTACCTATAAAATAAACCCTAAGCTAGCTACAATATAACTAATAATTACATTGTATCTATCTTAGGGTTTATTTTTATTTAACAGGCAACTTTGTATTTATTTTAACTAGGTACAATAGTTATTAAATAGTTTTTAACTATTTAGTAGCTACCTAGTTAAAATAAGTACAAATTTACCTATAAAATAAAACCTAACCTAAGTTACAATTACACCTAACACTACACTATAATTAAATTAATTCCCTAAATTAACTACAATTAATTACAATTAAATAAAATAAACTAAAGTACGGAAAAAAACCCCACTAAATTACAGAAAATAATAAAATAATTTAAAAAAATTTAAACTAATTACACCTAATTTAATCCCCCTAATAAAATAAAAAAGCCCCCCAAAATAATAAAAAGCCCTACCCTATACTAAATAACAAATAGCCCTTTAAAGGGCTTTTTGCGGGGCATTGCCCCAAAGTAATCAGCTCTTTAACCTGTAAAAAAGTACAATACCCCCCCAACATTAAAACCCACCACCCACACACCCAGCCCTACTCTAAAACCCACCCAATGGCCTCTTAATAAAACCTAACACTAAACCCTTGAAGATCACCCTACCTTGAGACGTCTTCACCCAACCGGGCCAAAGTCCTCAAGGAAGCCGGGCGAACTGGTCCTCCAGACGGGCAGAAGTCTTCATCCAAGCCTGGAAGAAGAGGTCCTCCAGATGGGCAGAAGTCTTCATCCAGACGGCATCTTCTATCTTCATCCATCCATAGCGGAGCGGGTCCATCTTCAAGACATCCGACGCGAAGCATCCTCTTCATTCCTGATCCGACGACTAAATGATGGTACTTTTAAGTGACGTCATCCAAGATGGCGTCCCTTCAAATCCGATTGGCTGATAGAATTCTATCAGCCAATCGGAATTAAGGTAGAAAAAATCTTCATCCATCCGCTCCGGATGGATGAAGATAGAAGATGCCGTCTGGATGAAGACTTCTGCCCATCTGGAGGACCTCTTCTTCCCGGCTTGGATGAAGACTTCTGCACCTCTGGAGGACCAGTTCGCCCGGCTTCGTTGAGGACTTTGGCCCGGTTGGATGAAGACGTCTCAAGGTAGGGTGATCTTCAAGGGTTAGTGTTAGGTTTTATTAAGGGGGTATTGGGTGGGTTTTAGAGTAGGGTTGGGTGTGTGGGTGTTGGGTTTTAATGTTGGGGGGGTATTGTACTTTTTTACAGGTTAAAGAGCTGATTACTTTGGGGCAATGCCCAGCAAAAAGCCCTTTAAAGGGCTATTTGTAATTTAGTATAGGGTAGGGCTTTTTATTATTTTGGGGGGCTTTTTTATTTTATTAGGGGGATTAGATTAGGTGTAATTAGTTTTAAAAAATTTAATTATTTTATTATTTTCTGTAATTTATTGTTGTTTTTTTTTTCGTACTTTAGTTTATTTTATTTTATTGTAATTGTAGTTAATTTAGGGAATTAATTTAATTATAGTGTAGCGTTAGGTGTAATTGTAACTTAGGTTAGGTTTTATTTTACAGGTAAATTTGTACTTATTTTTGCTAGGTAGCTATTAAATAGTTAATAACTATTTAATAACTATTGTACCTAGTTAAAATAAATACAAGGTTGCCTGTAAAATAAAAATAAACCCTAAGATAGATACAATGTAATTATTAGTTATATTGTAGCTAGCATAGGGTTTATTTTTATTTTACAGGCAACTTTGTATTTATTTTAACTAGGTACAATAGTTATTACATAGTTATTAACTATTTAATAGCTACCTAGCTAAAATAAGTAACAATTTACCTGTAAAATAAAACCTAACCTAGGTTACAATTACACCTAACACTACACTATAATTAAATTAATTCCCTAAATTAACTACAATTAATTACAATAAAATACACTAAAGTACGAAAAAAAACCCACTAAATTACAGAAAATAATAAAATAATTAAAAAAAAAATTAAACTAATTACACCTAATCTAATCCCCCTAATAAAATTAAAAAAAAAAAAAATAAATAATAAAAAACCCTACCCTATACTAAATTACAAATAGCCCTTTAAAGGGCTTTTTGCGGGGCATTGCCCCAAAGTAATCAGCTCTTTAACCTGTAAAAAGTACAATACCCCCCCAACATTAAAACCCACCACCCACACACCCAACCCTACTCTAAAACCCACCCAATCCCCCCTTAATAAAACCTAACACTAACCCCTTGAAGATCACCCTACCTTGAGACGTATTCCCCCAACGGGGCCAAAGTCCTCAACGAAGCCGGGCGAACTGGTCCTCCAGACGGGCAGAAGTCTTCATCCAAGCTGGGAAGAAGAGGTCCTCCAGATGGGCAGAAGTCTTCATCCAGACGGCATCTTCTATCTTCATCCATGCGGAGCTGGTCCATCTTCAAGACATCCGACGCGGAGCATCTTCTTTCTTGATCTGACGACTAAATGATGGTACTTTTAAGTGACGTCATCCAAGATGGCGTCCCTTCAATTCCGATTGGTTGATAGAATTCTATCAGCCAATCGGAATTAAGGTAGAAAAAATCATATTGGATGATGCATTCTATTGGCTGATTGGAACAGCCAATAGAATGCAAGCTCAATCCTATTGGCTGATTGCATCAGCCAATAGGATTTTTTCTACCTTAATTCCTATTGGCTGATAGAATTCTATCAGCCAATCGGAATTGAAGGGACACCATCTTGGATGACGTCATTTAAAGGCACTGTCATTTAGTCGTCGGATCAAGAAAGAAGAGGATGCTCCGCGTCGGATATCTTGAAGATGGACCTGCTTGTCATGAACTCCTCAGTTCCACCTTAACTTATGTTACTACATCTCACATACCACCTTAAGAATCAATTATCTGGCTCTCTTTTCCTTTAAAAGCTTTCCATTTCCCATACACCTTTGCTGGTTTATTGAAGGTTGATACCCACTCACTCTCCAGCCTTTCTAAGACTATGAACTTATCTTTACCGTATGGTGTAATGTTTAACAGCGCAGCAAGCTGATACAGTATTCTTAACACTGTTTACCAATCTTTACTGCAAGGTGTATTATTTAAAGACCCAGCAAGCTGAAACAGTAAACTTAACACTGTGAACTTATCTTTACCACAAGGTGTATTATTTAAAGGGCCAGCAAGCTGAAACATTATACTCCACACTGTGAACTTATCTTTACTACAAGGTATATTATTTAAAGGCACAGTATTACCTTAAAGGGGACCTCACTGCTACTTATTATCAATAAAAGTTTACATAGTACAAACTTATCTCTGGACCCAGATATAATTCACCTGATCTTACTACTTATAATTTTGAGGTGAATATTCCGGGCTACATTAATCCAGGTGATTAAGACTCTGTCTCCTCACTAGCAGACAGACTTTTTTAATTAATCTTTTTATTCAAAGGTAATTAAATTACAACAGAGTGTAAATAATGTCATATGAGCATGAGCTCTCAAAACAATCATTATAAACAAAATTAAATTTACATTTTATCTGTTGATAATACAACAAAATATCTGCATGTACATATATACCTTATCAATTTTAAATCTAAACAGGATCTTATTTAAAAATACAAAATCATAATTCAAACTCAATTTCTATGGGAAAAGAGGTAAAACGAAACAAAGAAGAAAAAAAAAAAAAAAGGAAAAGGGCCCCTCAAGGTTAAACTTAATTAGACCAACCGATCTCTCCTCTTAGGATGGCACCCTGTACATATAATGAATTATAAAAGGGCTTATAGATTTGTTTTTGCGTACCAGCTGGTAAAGAGGTAATAAAACATTCCCATTTTTTAAAGAAATTCATAACATCATTTTCTGAATTAATTACGTAGTCAAATTGCTCAACTATCATTTTTGCCTCTAATTTGCTTAGAAACTGAGAAAAACTCGGGCCACTACTGGATTTCCAAGAACTAAAGATTATATTTCTAGCACACAGGATCACAAAATTAATAAATCTACTATTATGTAACCTGTTATTGCCCTCTTTTAAAAAGAGGACCTCACCTAGTTGTAATTTAATATTTTGTTGAACCGTCTTAGATAACCAGAAGGAAACCCTGTACCAAAACTGCATGACCTTCGGACATCTCCATACACAATGTATTAAATCTGCAGAGTGGAAACTACATCTTGGGCAATTTATAAATGTATCCGAGCCCCACATGGCCATCCTACTAGGTGTTATGTAAGCACGGTTAATAAATTTAATATGGGACTCGCGCCAGGATTAGAGGAGAGTAGCCTTCCATGCTCTTGCTATACTTTTTTGAATCATGTCATTATTAACTCCACTTAAGTCCCGAGACCATTTCAATACTAAACTATTTATATAATCCTCTCCTTGCTTTTTCATTAACAATCGGTACCAAGGAGATATAGAATATATACCTGCTTTAAATAGGCAAAGAAGCGGATCAAATGAGTCCCAACTAAAATCACCAGCAGTTATTTTAACCGTGTTAGCAAAATGTCTCAACTGCAAATATGCAAAAAAATCTTTATTCCCTATATTAAATTCCTGCTGTATCATCCTGAATGTTTTAATACATTTAAGAGGGAAGTCCCAGAACTGATAGACAGATTCTAGGCCTACACTTTTCCATTTTGCAAATACCCTAGAATTGATAGCTTCTGGGAATTCCGGATTACCTATTATAGGTAAATATTTAGAGGATCTAAAGTTTATTCCTAAAAATTTACATATTTTTTGCCAGGCCGCGATTGGATTCTTGAAAGTAATCATTCCCTTTATCACAGGTGGTAAATTTTTAATTTCTAGATGCGGAATTACTTTAAGTCCTATTGGTTTCAGCAGATTTTGCTCAATATCTTTTAGCTGAAAATGTCCCACTTCTAAGAGCCAATCTGCCACCACTTTGATCATGCAGACCCAGTTATACCTTGATAAATTCGGCAAACTCAGCCCAGCATACTCTTTTGACTGCATTAGTTTCATAAGTGATATTTTTGCTTTACCTTTACCCCAGAGAAACATGCGTAATGTTTTATGGAAATTAGTTATATGCTTAGCTTTTATGAACAGAGGCAGGTTTTGTAAAAGGTACAACAATCTAGGAAAAATTATCATCTTAATAATATTTATTTTCCCTGCCAGGGAAAGTGGTAGATTAGACCAATTCCTTAGATCCTCCTTAATTTTTTTAAATAATAAATCGTAGTTAATTTCGTACCATTTCTCTGGAGATAGGCTAATATTAATCCCTAAATACCTGATGTGGCTTTTAACTTCTTTGAAAGGAGTAGAAACCATAGGACCTCTATTCTTAGTGATCCATAAAATTTCTGACTTCTGCTTATTTATCCTGTACCCGGAAAAAGAACTAAAAATTTGAAATACATCAAGCAATATGGGAACATATTTTTTAAGGTCACTAACAAAAATCAGCAAGTCATCTGCATAGAGCGCAATCTGGAGTTCTTTAGAACCCAGATCTATTCCTCGAATATTGTTCCGTAATACAGTGGCTAGTGGCTCTATAACTAAGTTGAACAATAAAGGTGAAAGCGGGCACCCCTGTCTTGTTCCCTTATGAAGAGGGAAATTCATAGTAAGATCACTATTAATTATGAGAGCTGTTACTGGGTTATTATATAAGTCATGAATGTATGCGCAAAAGGGACCAGTAAAACCAAATCTACCCAGGACTTCAAACAGGTGATTCCAATGTACTGAGTCGAACGCTTTTTCAGCGTCGACTGTTATAATTGCTCTATCTATATCTGCCTTTTTAAAACTTTTAACATCCTTCCAATAATAATCTAGCGTAAGCAAGACTTTTCTAATGTTTGTAAAGGAAGTTCTCCCACTCATAAAACCTGTCTGGTCAGTGTGGATCAACCCAGGTAAGATAGTTTTTAACCTGTTTGCTAATATGCCTGCCAGGATCTTATAGTCTACATTCAATAAGGCTATAGGTCTATACGAGTTCATATTCTCTGGATCTTTATCCTTTTTTAAAATTAGCGTAATAAGAGAAGAAGTAAAGTTTTTTGGCATTTCTGTGCCATTAATATAAAAATCATTAAAAACTCTTTGCATATGTGGTGTAATCTCATCTATCAAAATCTTATAATATTCCGAAGGCAGCTGGTCTGGGCCTGGGGCTTTATTCAATGCTATAGCTTTTATGGACTTCTGAATTTCATCTAATGATATAGGTCCATTAAGTACCGCTAAGTCATTAATAGACACTTGTGGTAAAATACATTTTCTCCAGAAACTTTCTTTGTGACCTTCATGAATTTCCTTGGATTTATATACATTTTTAAAATAATTAAAGAGACAGTCTAGTCAAAATTAAACTTTCATGATTCAGATAGGGCATGTCATTTTAAACAACTTTCCAATTTACTTATTTTATCTAATTTGCTCAATTCTTTAGATATCCTTTGTTGAAGAAATAGCAATGCACATGTGTGAGCCAATCACACGAGGCCTCTATGTGCAACAACCAATAAGCAGCTACTGAGCATATCTAGATATGCTTTTCAGCAAGCAATATCAAGAGAATGCAGCAAATTAGATAATAGAAGTAAATTAGAAAGTTGTTTAAAATGACATGCTCTTTCTAAATCATGAAAGATAAAATGTGGGTTTCATGTCCCTTTAAGGAATGCGTCTTTAATAAGTGCGCTAGATGTTAATCTTCCCTCTTTGGTCTTAATAGCTTCGATTATATTGGGTCCTCCCGCCTGTTTAACCGTATTTGCTAGCATCTTGCCAGTCTTACCCCCATATCTATATAATTTGGCCTCTTGTCTCAGAATCCCTTGCATTGTTTTCTGATGTAAAAGGACGTCCCTTTCTTTTTTGGCGTTAATATATTTATCCCAATTTACCCTATTGGGAATTTTTAAATATCGATTATAGGCATTGAATAGCTGATTGGATAGCTGAATTTCTCTGGCCGAATTTTTTTTTTTAAGCCTACACAGATAAGCTTTGATTTCTCCCCTAATTACCGCTTTTGATGCCTCCCAAAAAACCTGATTACTTCCTACTGTACCTTTGTTAAGGGATTCATATTCTTTCCATTTATCCTTCAACCAGTTTTTAAAGTTAATATTAGAGAAGAGATATTTGGGGGAAAAGAATGTGGCTCTTTTATGTGAGGGGCCATTGAGTGGTATACTTAGTCTAACTGGCGCATGATCAGATATAATTATAGGGGTAATCTCAGCCTCTAGACCCTGCCCGAGTAATATTTCATTAACTAAAAAAAAATCAATACGCGAAAACGTCCTATGAGTCTTAGACTCACACGTAAAAACCTTTTACATCGGGATTTTGAATTCTCCAGATGTCCTTCAGGTTTAAAGTATTTCTAAAATTCTTTAAAATTAATATGTCACGTTTAGGTGCTGCTGCCTGTTTATTCCCTTGCTGAAGTCTATCAATGGGAGACTGAGATATTAAGTTGAAATCCCCTGCTATAATCAAGTTGTGATTTGAATATTCCAATAATTTCCTCTGTAGTTTATTCCAAAACCTACTATCCCCCTTATTTGGGCCATAAACGTTACATATGATGAAAGTTTTCCCATTTATTTCTATCTGTATTATAACAAACCTCTCCTCATGATCCAGTTCTTTTTTAATAATCTTGTATCTAAGTTTTTTGTTAAGCAAGATTGCAACACCTTTCTTTCTTTTGATACAGGGGGTAGCCACTACCTCCCCTACCCATCCATATTTAAGTTTGTCTAATTCTTTCTGTTGTAGGTATGTCTCTTGTAATAGGGCTATATCTGTTTTCAATTTCTTTAGATGATTTAAAATGTTCTTCCTTTTTATTGGAGAGGTTATGCCCCTTACATTCCAAGATATTATATTACAGAGTGCCATTCCTCATCAAAAAGACAGCAAAGAGAGAGAGGGGGAGAAGGGAAAAAAATAAATAAATAAATAAATAAATAAATAAATAAATAAAAATTAAAAAAAATAAACAAGATCCACACAAAACGCTACATAAACAGTTGTATAGATGACAGCATTTGCACCATCTACCAAACTTTTCATACTTGAACATAAGAAATGGAAATAGTGGTATCCCCTTGATTAACCCTGTATTTTAACTTGCACTTAAAAATTCATTAGCTTCTGTTGGATTATTAAGAAACTGCCAGCCACCATCTTTCTGCACCTTAATTTTTGCAGGATATACTAGGAAAGCGTTAAGGCCTTTCTTAATTAGGCTTGAGCAGATAGGGGCCATATCTTTTCTCCGATTTGATGTTTCTAGTGAGAAATCTTGAAAGATTAATATTTGTTCTTCCCCAATCTTAACCCTTTTTTTCTTTCTATAATGATACAGAATCTCTAATTTATCCTGGAAGTTAAGAAGTCTCGCTATAACCGGTCTTTTAATTGTGGATGCATCTGGCCTAGTTCTAGCTGGGCCCAATCTATGCGCTCTCTCAACTAAGATTCTAGGCCTCTCACTGGGCATGTCGAGCAACACAGGAAGTTTCTCTGCTACAAATCTTACTAAGTCACTAAATTCTGCGGTTTCTGGCAAACCTATGATTCTAATATTATTCCTGCGTGCCCTATCCTCCATATCATCCATCCTTTCCTGTAATTTCTTAACTCTCTGATCTGTTTGTTTTTTGTCTGTATCAAGTGTGTATAATCTGTCCTCGACTTCTGAAATACGTGACTCCACTTCTTCCAGCCGATTGTTAAATTGCTTAACTTCAGCAGACAGAGTAAAAAAATCCTGTCTGAGCTGTTCAAATTGTGGAGTCATCATTTCTGAAAGTTTGCATGCTAGATCCTGCACATTTATTGTATTGCTAATTGAATTATCTATTTCTAATGCATTGTCCTGAGTTGAAGACATGTTCAACTTAGTTTTACGCTCTTTATTCTTGGGGGGCATTATAGGTGATTTTACCTTGGCTGAAGTGACAAATTTCTCCATGTGTAATGGAGAGAGAATAGGTGATGATTCTTGAAGAATCAGTGAAATTGTGATTATCCGTGTGTCTATTCAGTGAATTAGTATTGGAAGAGAGACCCTCAGCCTCTTACTTAAATGTGTATATAAAAGATAAAACAGAATCAATAGTGAGTTGACAAACAAAAAAAAGAAAAAAAAGAAAGCTCAGAGTCAACTTGTAAAAAAGTGATAAAAAACAAAAAACAAAAAAAATGTGTATGTGTTTTTTGTGTTTTTTTTTTTTTTCCCTTTTTCCCCCCCTTTACCCTTTCAGCCAATTCTCTAGTTTAAATAAACCCCCTCAAAGCTTAGTTCAGGACAGCTAGTTTTTTTAAGAGAGAGGGCTATAACAAGAGGTTCTACCCAAAATTAACTAAATTGTTTCAGCCCACCTTTGTTACCAAACCTCTATCTAGCCTTAATCCATTCAGATATCCAATTTGTATATAGGGTTTAGAGAAGGAATGGAGCAATTTAAGAATTATTTAAGACCAAGAAAAAGAAACCTAGAAAAATAAATTTTTAAACTTGCAGTGTCAAATTACATTTTTCAAAATGGTAAACAACTTTTGCAACAAAACCAAAACAGGAGAATTTAGATATGTCCGAACCAACAAAAAAAAACAAAAAAAAGAAAGGTCTCCTTTGTATTAGATTCTCTGCTATATAAACAGCAGATAGCAATATCCACTTGAAAACAAAGAAAAAAAAATGGAAAAGAGTTCAGAAAGTTCCTTTTATGTATGTATAGAGGAAATAATGTTATCACCAAACTATAGGACCATTCGTAGGCTTCTCAGAACACTTGATAAATAATTTTTTCTTTCCTTCACTTACAATACTCAAGGCACAGCAAGAAAAGTGGGCAAATAGCCAAAAAGTACTTACAAATGCTTCCAGGGTTTCAGCTGAATTTCTTATATCAAAGCTTACCCACTATAAAGTCTGTAGTGTTTGTGTATGTGTCTGGACAAATAGACACTTCTGTCTCCTGAGCCTGGACTTCCAGCAAGGATCAATGTAAGGGATCCTAAAAAGTTCTGCTATACTCCGGATGTCTCCGGTAGGCTCCTGGCATGGGGGACTTGGGTTGCAATCCTCCCACAATGGAGCAATCCGAGCTGTAAATCCGGTGCATGCGCCAAAACTTTAACCCTTCAGAGTGCCTCTGATAGCAGGTTGAAGAAATAGGCCACTCTCTGGGTCGGTTCAAAATTCCTGCTCCCCCGGCTGTAATCTGTGACCAAATACCTCGGAGGTATCGTTCCTGTCTGGATGCTTTATCCGCCCATATTTAGACAGGCTCTCACCACTTGAAGCGTCCCTTAGCACTCAGGGGGAGCATCTCCTCTTGATGGAACTGCCACACAGGCAGATGCAGGCACTGTCAGAGCCTCTGATCGACTTGGCAGACTGTTACCAGCTGGCTGCAGATACTTCCACCGCCTCCTGTTGCCACCGGCAGAGTCCTGCAACTTGCACGTTGTGATGGGCGGCTGTGTTCAGGCAGGATTCCCCCTTAGGGACAAACTTGGCGTCCTCGTGTCGAGCAAGCTCCGGCGCACGGCTCAACCGGATGAAGTCAAAACCGGAAGTCACTAGCAGACAGACTTAATCACATGATACACACAAACTATTTACCAGAGAATACTCATAATCAGACTAAAGAAACAGCAATCGAATTGCTGAGCATTACATAATAAACCAGCCCTAAAATCTATATTTGATAATGGAGCCCAGTGACCTGACATCACAAATCCATACCCTAAATCAGCGTTTGGATAGTCTGACACAGGCTTTTAGAGAGCTGCAGGTAGAAAACCAGAGTCTCAAAGCCTGTTTAAGGGAAGCATTGTCAAATAGGAACTCTGGAACTGTGATATTCACATTCACTTTAAAATGATTAGTAAATATATTTGACAAAATAAAGGTTTTGTTGCTCTTTTCTTATAATAAACAAGAAGAAATGACTTGTTCAACTTGATTATATAAGGTGAGGCTTTAGTTTAGTAATTGATATAACATAAATGTGACTATAATTTGCAGTAACAAATAAGAATATGTGGTTCAGAACTAAGATAATATATATCAAGAAAATCCACAGAATATAATGAGAGTAATTAATGGGTTAAATCACTCTTATGGAAGTTCAAATATATCCAAAATTCAATAGTTGGATTTATATTAAGCAAAGTTTTCACGCACTCACACAAACATTCACTAAAATATATACAGTCCAGGCACACTCTCATTTATCCCCAATACGTTGTAGAAAATACATTTCCAAATGTCAGTTTAGTAGGTAATAATACAAACGTATGGTGGATTGTTGCAAGGATAAGAAAGAAAAGTAATTGTGCGTGGAGAGCGGTACTTAGCCTGCAACTTGGATGAATGCAGCAGCGTGAGAGCGGGAGAGCTTTGGGGAGAGCTGACAAGCAGGCAACTCGAGCTCCGGTAACCGCTCAGTGTGAGCTCGACTTCGGCGTCTGAAGGATGAAGATCCGGTTGGCGTAGTAATCCGGAGGACAAGATCCGGTAGGGATAAGGAGGATTAGTTTGTAACCCAGCGGTTAAAGTTGAAAATAGAGCACAGAGACCTGAGAGACTTAGATACGTCAAACAGTAAAGTAGATTCACAGGAAACAAAGTGTACTGTGAAAATCAACTTCAATTTTCAGGCCCAGAATGAGGCTAGAGTGCTTCCTTAAATAGGAAGGAAGTGCTTGTGACATGTTAGATTTAAAGGTATATCACATGTCCTCCTCCTCAGGGAATCACCCCTGGGGATTCTAGATGTGGTTTGAGAGGATATTTTCTATGGAATGCCCTGACCAACTGGGGCGAATGAACTTCAGAATGGATGAGCCAGGAGTTATCTTCAGGACCATAACCTTTCCATTTAATGAGGAACTCCAATTTATGTCTGTTTATCCTAGAGTCAATTATGGATTCCACCTCAAATTCTTCTTGATTATCCACCATAATAGGAGGTGGGGGAAAGTCAGGAGTGCGATTTTTGACAGGATAAGGTTTCAACAAAGAGATATGAAAAGATGGATGAATTTTATAATCTGTAGGCAATTTAAGCTTTACCACATTGGGACTGATCACTTGTTCGATTGGGAAAGGACCCAAGAACTGATTGGCAAGTTTTTTGCTTGGAACATGAAGTTTGAGATTTCTAGTTGATAAGAGTACTAAGTCCCTGTTCTTGTAGTCAGGGCCTTGTCTATGTTTTAAGTCATAATATGTTTTTTGATATTGTTTGGCTTCTTTCAGATGTATCTTCAAGACATTTAATCTTTCTTGGAGATTGGATGTAAATTCTGTTGCTACAGGAGAATTTACTGCTTTACTAGAAAGAGATATAGTGTTAGGGTGAAAACCATATGTTGCATAAAAGGGGGAAGTTTTTATAGAGGCACTTAATGAATTGTTATATGTGAATTCAGCCATGGGGAGATAAACTGACCAGTCATCTTGAAGATGTGATATATAACATCGTAAGAATTGCTCTATGGTCTGATTGAGTATCTCTGTTAGTCCATTTGTCTGGGGATGGAAAGCAGTTGTATTACGATGGTCAATCTTTAACAGTTTACATAGGGATCTCCAGAAAGAGGATGTAAACTGGGTTCCCCTATCGGTAATTATATTAGAGGGTAATCCATGTAATCTAACTACTTGGTCAAGAAAAACTCTAGCGGTTGTTATGGCTGTAGGTAATCCCTTAAGAGGGATGAAATGAGCAGGTCTGGTTAAATGATCAACTATTACCATGATCATGTTATATTGTTGTGAAAGGGGTAATTCAACAATGAAATCCATTGCTATGGTACTCCATGGTTTATCTGGGATAGGCAGAGGTGTGAGTAAACCAATTGGTCTTTTGTGAACTAATTTGTTTCGAGCACAATTCTCGCACCCAGTTACATATTCATAGATTTGTTTATTCATGCCAGGCCACCAGAAATTACGTCTGGTAAGGTCAATAGTTTTTTTAATTCCTGGATGCCCAGAAATGATATCATCATGGGTGTGTGAGAGAACTGATGATCTGATGCTTTCGGGTACATATAATTGGTTGTTATGATAGTATAGGCCGGATTGAGGGTCTTTAGAGCAATACTGGTGGGGTATTGTATCTTGTTTTAAGGCCTTATGTACTTCTTGTTCTATAGGTGTTAAGACACCAATGAACTTTTCAGGTGAGATAGTATAATTAGGTGGATCATGGGTTAAAGTCTCCGATATTCTAGATAAAGCATCAGCTTTCGTATTTTGACTACCTGGTTTGTAGGTGATTGTAAAGTTAAAACGGTCTAGAAATAATGACCATCTTGCTTGTCTGGCTGTCAAGGTTTTGTTCTTCTTCAAGTATTCTAGATTCTTATGGTCAGTAAATATAATGAAAGGGAGTTTTGATCCTTCTAGGAGATGTCTCCATTGTTCTAAAGCATTCTTTATAGCTAGAAGTTCCTTATCTCCCACGCTATAGTTACATTCAGCACTAGTTAATGTTCTGGAGTAAAAAGCAATAGGGTGAATTTCACCATCATCACCTTGATGCTGGGAAAGTACTGCTCCTATGCCTGTATTAGAGGCATCTACTTCAAGTTGAAATTGAGTTTCAAAATTGGGGAGCGAAAGAATTGGAGCAGTAGTGAATAGCTCTTTTAGAGTATCAAATGTTTCTTGTGCTTTCTCAGACCACTTGAATCTTTGATTAACACTGGTTAGTTGGGTTAGTGGTCTAACTATTGAAGAAATTTTTTTAATAAACTTCCGGTAAAAATTGGCGAAACCAATGAAGCGTTGTAGTGATTTTACTGAGGTGGGAGTAGGATCCATTTGTACTTTGTTAGGAGTAATTATATAACCTAAGAATTTTATCTTAGAAACATGGAACACGCATTTTTCTAATTTTGCGTATAATTTGTGCTCCTTAAGACGAGTGAGTACCCACCTTACGTGCTTTTCGTTTTCAGAGGGAGATTTGGAATATATCAAGATGTCATCTAAGTATATGATAACACAGATGTCCATGAGATCGTGGAATATTTCATTAATAAAATGCTGAAATGTTGCAGGAGCATTGCTCAGACCAAATGGCATCACGTTGTATTGAAAAAGCCCGTAACGGGTTCTAAAGGCGGATTTCCATTCGTGACCTTCTTTCATACGAATGAGGTTATAAGCCCCCTTAAGATCGAGTTTTGAATAGATAGTTGCTTCATTTAATCGTTCTAGTAGTTCTGGTATCAGTGGTAAAGGGTATCTGTTTTTAATAGTTATTTAATTTAATGCTCTATAATCAATAATAGGTCTTATGGTACCGTCTTTATTACGTACTAGGAACATTCCAGCTGCTGCTGGAGATGTTGAATGAGAAATAAAACCTTTTCGGAGGTTGTCGTCGAGATAAGAACGTAAGTAAGTTAACTCTTCTTGTGATAATGGGTAAATTTTACAGTGTGGTATTTGAGACCCTGGTATTATATCGATTGGACAGTCAAACTCCCTATGAGGTGGGAGATTTTCTGCTTCTTTTAGGTCAAACACCTCTGCCAGATCCTGATAAATTTCTGGTAGTTCATTTTCTACGGCAGAGATTAACTGGAATGGAAAACAGGTATTTAAACAGAATTGTGATTCTAACGTTACCTGTGAAGATGACCAGTCTATGCTGGGGTTATGTCTTTGTAACCAAGAAAAAACAAAAATAAGAGTATGCATGTGAATGGTAATTAAGTCAAAGGAGAGATATTCGGTATGTCCCTTGTCAGTAGTCACTAAAAGTGGTATCGTTTGATGTGTAATGGGACCATGTTGTATGTGTGTGCCATCAATAAGTTTAACAGAGACTGGTTGTGCCTTGCAAACAATAGGGATTTTATTCAACTTAACAAAAGAAATATCTATATAATTTCCGGCTGCCCCAGAATCGATCAATGCTTTAGATCGTACGTTTTTCCGATCCCACTGTAAAGAAAGATTAAGAGTCAGTTGAGGGTTTTGAGTAAAGTGTAAAATATTATGTTTTACATGCATCTTACCCTTTTTCTGCCTTTGAAGATTTGGGCAATTTGTGACAGAGTGTTCTTTTTGCCCACAATATAAACAAAGGTTTTCAGATCTACGCCTGGCCTTTTCTTCGGGTGTAAGTGGTCCCCTTATAGCTCCAATTTCCATTGGGGTTTGAATTGACGTACCCTTTTCCTGGATTGGAGAATAAGGATATGAACGTTGCGGTGTTCCGTCATAAGAAGCCCTTTCAGCCTTCCTTTCGCGCAGTCTACGATCCAGAGTTGTACTTAATTTCATGAGACCGTTTAGGGATTCAGGCATCTCTAAACGGGACAATTCATCTTTCAATGCTTCCGAAAGTCCCAATCTGAATTGGTTCTTTAAGCTAATTTCATTCCACTTGGAATCATCAATCCACATTTGGAACTCAGTGATGTATTCTTCCACGTTCCGTTTTCCTTGTTTAAGGGATCTCAGTTTTGTTTCTGCTGTGATCTGAGTGTGAGAATCCTCATATAGGGATGTCATAGCCAGAAAAAATTCTTCCAAAGAATCAAGTATTGGATGGTTATTCTCAAAAAATCTATTAGCCCATGAGCGGGGCTCCCCCTGAAGGAAGGAGATAGTGGTGCACACATTGATTCTTTCAGAGTGATAAGTCTTAGGCCTAAGTGAGAAAAGTAGATTACAAGAATTTTTGAAATCTCTATATTCACTTTGTTTACCAGTGAAGGGTTGTGGGTAATTAATATGTGGTTCAGGAGTTTCTGAACTTTTCACAGGTAAACATTCTTTTACTAGAGTTTTGAGTGCCTTATTTTCTGTTTGTAACTCAGTTAGAGCCCTGGCTAAGTATTCCAATTTTTGATTTATATTAGTGATTTCATTCTTTATTTCACTGGGATCCATTTTATTTGTTTTAAGTTATGTCCTTATAGTTTATAGGCCTGAAAATTCTGTGATATTCAGATTCACTTTAAAATGATTAGTAAATATATTTGACAAAATAAAGGTTTTGTTGCTCTTTTCTTATAATAAACAAGAAGAAATGACTTGTTCAACTTGATTATATAAGGTGAGGCTTTAGTTTAGTAATTGATATAACATAAATGTGACTATAATTTGCAGTAACAAATAAGAATATGTGGTTCAGAACTAAGATAATATATATCAAGAAAATCCACAGAATATAATGAGAGTAATTAATGGGTTAATCACTCTTATGGCAGTTCAAATATATCCAAAATTCAATAGTTGGATTTATATTAAGGAAAGTTTTCACGCACTCACACAAACATTCACTAAAATATATACAGTCCAGGCACACTCTCATTTATCCCCAATACGTTGTAGAAAATACATTTCCAAATGTCAGTTTAGTAGGTAATAATACAAACGTATGGTGGATTGTTGCAAGGATAAGAAAGAAAAGTAATTGTGCGTGGAGAGCGGTACTTTGCCTGCAACTTGGATGAATGCAGCAGCGTGAGAGCGGGAGAGCTTTGGGGAGAGCTGACAAGCAGGCAACTCGAGCTCCGGTAACCGCTCAGTGTGAGCGCGACTTCGGCGTCTGAAGGATGAAGATCCGGTTGGCGTAGTAATCCGGAGGACAAGATCCGGTAGGGATAAGGAGGATTAGTTTGTAACCCAGCGGTTAAAGTTGAAAATAGAGCACAGAGACCTGAGAGACTTAGATAAGTCAAAAAGTAAAGTAGATTCACAGGAAACAAAGTGTACTGTGAAAAACAACTTCAATTTTCAGGCCCAGAATGAGGCTAGAGTGCTTCCTTAAATAGGAAGGAAGTGCTTGTGACATGTTAGATTTAAAGGTATATCACATGAACTGATCATCAAGCAGAACCACAAGTCTCCTACCCGGAGAAATTTTCTGGAGATCGTTCCACATTTAGGCAGTTTAGGAATGCATGCCTCTTGCTTTTTGACCTTCGTCTTAGGACATATGCAACTGATAGGTCCAAGGTTCTAACCATACTCTCCTATCTCAGGGGAGAACCCAGGGCCTGGGCTGACTCCTTTTATGAGACCCAGGACCCCATTCTAAATTCCCTGGATGCTTTCCTAAAGGCATTATCAGGCCTCTACGATGACCCCTACCGTCAAATAACTGCAGAACGTAAACTCAGGAACTTAAAGCAGTCTAAAGCACCGGTAGAAGAGTACATTACCAGATTTAGAATCTGGGCTAGAGATTCCCTCTGGAATGAGGTATCTCTAAAAAACCAATACCGTCTCGGACTTGCAGAGGAGATCAAGGATGAGCTCGCCAGGATTGGTATACCGGATCGTCTTGACGACCTTTATGCCCTCACGATTACAATTGACAGATGCCTTAGAGAGAGGAAGCAGGAAAGAAGCCCATCTACAGCACCTGTTCGCAGGGTACTGCCAACTCCTCCAACCGTTGGTCCACCGTCCGACCAACCCATGGACATCAGTTTTATTAGGGGTCCACTTACCCCGCAGGAAAAGACTAGACGCCGAACTGCGAATTTATGTATGTACTGCGCAGGTACTGGTCATGCAGTTAAGGAGTGCCCTCTATTACTAAAGCAGAAGATAGGTAAGATCCATAACATAAAACATTGTTTCCACACAAAAACCACTGCTACAGCTTACCTTACCATTCCCTTGCTTTTGCAGTGGGACCGACACAGGATAGAGTGTAACGCCATCATCGATACAGGCGCATGCGCCAACTTTATTGATTTACGTTTGGTTGAATTAAATAAAATACCCTTTCAGTTTAAAAGCACACCTTTGCCTATAAAAGTCAATGATGGTTCGCATTTAGCATCTGGTCCAGTGTCTCAACAGACTATTCCTTTACTCGTTTCCTCTCCACCTGGTCACACTGAAACTATCTCCTTTGACATTATTTCTTCTCCCATTTACCCTATTGTTCTGGGAATCACTTGGCTTCAACTACACCTACCTGTGGTACATTGGGATACCCTCACCATTTCATTCTCCTCTCCCTACTGTGTCTCAACTTGTTTTCCAAACACTCACTTGTTCACTACTTCCTCATCTCCTATTCCTACACAATATCTTGACGTCTCTGCTGTCTTCAATAAAACAGAAGCCGAGTCGTTGCCCCCACATAGGCCTTACGATTGCCCCATAGACTTACTTCCCGGGGCAACCATTCCCTATGGCCACATCTATCCTCTTTCTAGACCTGAATTGGCTCATTTAAAAACCTATATCACTGATAATCTAAAAAGGTTTTATTCGCCCTTCCACCTCCCCTGCCGGTGCCGGCATTTTTTTCGTGAAAAACAAGGATGGATCTTTACGTCCGATAATAGATTATTGGGAATTAAACAAGCATACTAAAAAGAACAGGTACCCTTTGCCTCTCATTCCCGAGTTAATTGAGAGGTTAAGAGGCGCCACTATTTTTACTAAACTTGATCTTAGGGGCGCCTACAACCTTGTAAGAATAAGGTCCGGAGACGAGTGGCTGACTGCATTTAGGACCAGGTATGGTCTTTTCGAATATACAGTTATGCCATTCGGGTTGTGTAATGCTCCGGCAACATTCCAGAATTTCATTAATGATATCTTTAGGGACATCCTCGACACTTTCCTGGTGGTCTATCTAGACGATATTCTTATCTATTCTTCCTCTTTCTCTGAACATGTCAAATACGTCAGGTTAGTGTTATCCAGATTACAGACACATAAGCTGTATGTCAAGTTAGAGAAGTGTCTCTTCCATGTAAATGAAGTATAATTTCTTGGCTATCGCATTAGCAATAGCAGGATATCTATGGAGGATAGTAAAATCTCTGCCATCACCACTTGGCCTATACCTTCCAACATAAAAGAAGTCCAGCGGTTTTTAGGCTTCGCCAATTTTTACAGGCGCTTTATCTGCAATTTTGCAGCCATTGCTAGGCCACTCACTAACCTGACTAGGACCTCTAAGCCATTCATCTGGACTCCAGAAACTCAAAAGGCATTTGAACTCCTTAAATCTCTATTTGTCACTTCCCCAGTACTGCACATTCCCAACAGCAAAGCACAATTCGTATTGGAAGTGGATGCGTCCGAATACGCCATCGGATCTATTCTATCCCAGAGACTCTTACCAAAAGATCCTTTGCACCCAGTGTGTTACTTCTCCAGACTCCTTACACCTGCTGAACTCAACTATCCAGTGGGGGAAAAGGAGCTTCTCGCAATTAAGACTTCATTTGACCAGTGGAGACATTTGCTGGAGGGCGCAGAACATCCAATAGTAATTTATACGGACCATAAAAACCTACAATATCTTCAAACTAGTCGTACTTTGTCAGCTCGTCAGCTCAGGTGGAGCTTGTACTTTTCGCGATTCAATTTCACCATCACATATCGACCTGGATCAAGAAACGGTAAGGCGGACGCTCTGTCTCGAAAAGATATTAAGCCTTCCACAGCTCCTCCCAACTCAACAATAGTTCCCGTTCCATCCATAATCGGTGTACTCTCACCTGATAGCACTGAATTAAAGAACCAACAACAACTGGATACAACAAAGGCTACTTACCCTCTCACCCCTGATCAAAACGGTATCCTCTGTAATAAGTCAAGATATTACATACCACCATCTCTCCGGACAAAAGTGTTATCTATAACTCATGATTCCTCCTTAGCTGGTCATTTGGGAATACATAAGACCTATGACCTTCTACAAAGGCACTTCTGGTGGCCTTCTATGAGACACTCAGTAAAACAATATATAAGTTCCTGTTCCACCTGTCAAACCTGTAAACCATCTCATCAACTCCCTCTGGGCCTATTGCAAAACATACCCTTACCAGACTATCCGTGGGCATACGTCTCTATGGATTTTATCGTTGATCTTCCAAGCTCCTGTGGCATGACTGTCATCTTTGTCGTAGTTGACCTGTTCTCTAGAATGGCCCACTTCAGACTGCAGATCTATTTATCAAAGAGATTGTTCGACTGCATGGCCTTCCAGTATCTGTACTCAGTGACAGAGGGTCGCAATTTACATCCAAGTTTTGGAGATCCCTATGTCAATCTCTTGGCATTCAGCAACACTTGACTACATCGTACCACCCGCAAACAAATGGGCTATGTGAACGTACCAACCAATGGTTGGAGCAATACCTGAGATGTTTTTGCTCCCATAAACACGACTCTTGGGCTTCGCTCCTTCCCCAGGCTGAATTTTCTTTCAATAACACTACTAATTCATCCACAGGATTTTCACCCTTTTATGTCAACTCAGGAAGGCACCCTCGTTTTCACCCGCTACCTCCTGCAAACAGTCCCTGTCCACAAGTAAATTACTTGGTCAACTCCATTAAACAGACCTATACTGTCATACAAGAGAACATCAAGCAAGCACAAGCCACGCAGAAACGATACTACGACCTACGCCATCGTCCCCAACCCGCCTACAAAGTGGGTGACTTAGTTTGGCTCGCCACCAAAAATCTTAAATTAACCTACACCCTGTAGGAAATTCAATAAACTGTTTGTGGGACCCTTCCTGATAGTGGCTATAAGCAACCCTGTCACTGTTACCCTACAACTCCCAGCAACTTACCGTATACATCCCACATTTCATGTGTCACTTGTCAAACCCTGTGATCCCTCTACCCATGTCTCTCCATCTCCTCCAGAATCTCCTACACCTGACCCCGAATACGAAGTACATTCTATAGTCGACTCCCGAAGGTATCACGGTGAACTCCAATACCTTGTCCGCTGGTCGGGGTATGACTCATCTGAGGATTCCTGGGAGCCGGCATCCAATCTATCGGCTCCCCGTCTGGTGTCTGTGTTCCACCGTAGGCATCCTGATCGTCCAGCGCCTTGACACCTCCTTGAGGTTCTTTTGAGGGGGGGATGTGTCATGAACTCCTCAGTTCCACCTTAACTTATGTTACTACATCTCACATACCACCTTAAGAATCAATTATCTGGCTCTCTTTTCCTTTAAAAGCTTTCCATTTCCCATACACCTTTGCTGGTTTATTGAAGGTTGATACCCACTCACTCTCCAGCCTTTCTTGTTACTTGTCTAAAACAGAGTATCACTTGTTCTGTGATTAGCTCTGTCTCCCTCAACTGAAGCTACTTCTCATCTAAGGCAGAAGTCACCTGTTGCAACTGCAGTACGCACGCCGCTCTAACAACTTCCAGCTTAACGGACACAGGCCACAATCTGCGGAGAGGATCAGAGAGGCTGCACGCACACAGCTGCTAGAGCCAGGTTCCGTATACAAGTGTTAGCATTGCCGTTAAGACTGTGAACTTATCTTTACCGTATGGTGTAATGTTTAACAGCGCAGCAAGCTGATACAGTATTCTTAACACTGTTTACAAATCTTTACTGCAAGGTGTATTATTTAAAGGCCCAGCAAGCTGAAACAGTAAACTTAACACTGTGAACTTATCTTTACCACAAGGTGTATTATTTAAAGGGCCAGCAAGCTGAAACATTATACTCCACACTGTGAACTTATCTTTACCGCAAGGTGTATTATTTAAAGGCACAGTATTACCTTAAAGGGGACCTCACTGCTACTTATTATCTATAAAGGTTTACATAGTACAAACTTATCTCTGGACCCAGATATAATTCACCTGATCTTACTACTTATAATTTTGAGGTGAATATTCCGGGCTACATTAATCCAGGTGATTAAGACTCTGTCTCCTCACTAGCAGACAGACTTAATCACATGATACATACAAACTATTTACCAGAGAATACTCATAATCAGACTAAAGAAACAGCAATCGAATTGCTGAGCATTACACTGCTCCGCTCCGGATGGATGATGATAGAAGATGCCGTCTGGATGAAGACTTCTGCCCATCTGGAGGACCTCTTCTTCCCGGCTTGGATGAAGACTTCTGCCCATCTGGAGGACCAGTTCGCAGGCTTAGTTGAGGACTTTGGCCCGGTTGGGTGAAGACGTCTCAAGGTAGGGTGATCTTCAAGGGGTTAGTGTTAGGTTTTATTAAGGGGGGATTGGGTGGGTTTTAGAGTAGGGTTGGGTGTGTGGGTGGTGGGTTTTAATGTTGGGGGGTATTGTACTTTTTTACAGGTTAACAAGCTAATTACTTTGGGGCAATGCCCCGCAAAAAGCCCTTTAAAGGGCTATTTGTAATTTAGTATAGAGTAGGGCTTTTTATTATTTTGGGAGGATTTTTTATTTTATTAGGGGGATTAGATTAGGTGTAATTAGTTTACATTTTTTTTAATTATTTTATTATTTTCTGTAATTTAGTGGGGGGGTTTCGTACTTTACTTTATTTTATTTAATTGTAGTTAATTTAGGGAATTAATTTAATTATAGTGTAGTGTTAGGTGTAATTGTAACTTAGGTTAGGTTTTATTTTACAGGTAAATTGTTACTTATTTTAGCTAGGTAGCTATTAAATAGTTAATAACTATTTAATAACTATTGTACCTAGTTAAAATAAATACAAAGTTGCCTGTAAAATAAAAATAAACCCTAAGATAGATACAATGTAATTATTAGTTATATTGTAGCTAGCTTAGAGTTTATTTTAAGGCCTAGATTTAGAGTTTGGCGGTAGCCGTCAAAACCAGCGTTAGAGGCTCCTAACGCTTGTTTTTTACGGACTCCGGTATTTAGAGTTTAGTTACCGACACTCAAAAATCATCCAACGCACAAATCTCTACCGACAGCTCAAACCCAGTAGTTAACATCTACCGACAAAATAAACATCCACGAATCACAAAACAAATATTACACAAAGTACACTTACACTCATACAAACACTACACTATATTTATTTTTCAGATTTAATATTTTTTCTTCAAAATACAAAGGATCAAAGTTGCGAGATCTCGGGTGTTAGAAAAAAAACAACACAAATCCATTTTGCCATTGACTTACATTGACACACGGGAAAAGACCCTCATATAGCTACATCTAACTAATAAGATTATCACAAACATACACTCATCGATGCATACAAACAATATACACCACATTACATACACAAAAAAGTTATTTATTACAAAATGAACACGATTTAGTTACTTTTTCACACAAGCTCATGACGTCACTCACTTTACGAGGAAAACCAGTCTTTGAAAAAAAAATTACCAAAATTTTGAGCCTCCATTGACTTCTATGGGGAAGACGTGCTCGTGCACGCGACAGACAGATTTCCCTAACGCACGCAAATAGTGTAGACAAAAAAACTCCAAATACCAGCGCTAGAAATAGGAAAAAAATACATGCTTTTCTGCGTTAGACCCAGCTATGACAAATAGATCAAGAAATGACTATTTCCCTATGGTGGACTTATGGATTTTACTTATTGAATATTCACAACAGCATTAAATTGTTTCATACTTTTACATTACATCAACTACAAATCAACATCACTAGTAACAAACATTTTTACAAATAAAATCACATTTAAACGGACACAAAAATAATTACAACATTTCAGGATTCACAAACAGTACACAATGGGAAACACCTCTCATTTACCTTTATTATTGCATTTCATTTATTCAACTCATATGCTTGCAGCAACTGCATATCTACATAGGCTTAACACATGATCAGTCATGGATGCACATACATTACTTTTATCATTCACTCATACATGTGCATTCAAATGATGGGGGAAAAACACATTACATTCTCTCTCGGAATCACAAAACAGAACATATGGATTTTACTGTACTTTTAACATCATGATTCCATCACAATAAACCATTAGGAATTACGTACAAGAAGAACATCATTACACCAGATTATACAGATGTCACTTTATGGGAAGGAACAACAATGCCAGCCGCTATATTGAAGTCAGCATATGTGGGACACAATCACAATATATACGTAGATGTACATAACACGCATCACCCATCACGCAACCACAAAGCACACATTTATATTTTATTCAGCACACAATAACAATGTAGCACAATACAACAACACAATGAGGATTTCAGAACTACATAGGCAGGTTAATAATATGATGACGTCATTAGAAGATTCAACCATACACATTACAGATTCAGACTGTACCGCCCCTTTCAGAAATTTACCACTCAATACTACAATACAACATATACGTAAACAACAGTTTGGAACAGCATTATTAGGGCGATTTGAATGGGACAATTAATAAATATTGTCAGATCGCAAAACACTTATATATATATAATACTACAGATGACAGCCGGAAGTTATTCAGTATTAGTGCCATTTGAATGGGACGCATACAATATTGACAGCTCGGCAATCACTTATATATACAATACTACAGATGACATCCGGAAGTTCTTCAGTATTAGTGCGATTTTAATGGGACGCATACAATATTGTCAGCTCGCAAAACACTTATATATATAATACTACAGATGACAGCCGGAAGTTATTCAGTATTAGTGCCATTTGAATGGGACGCATACAATATTGACAGCTCGGCAATCACTTATATATACAATACTACAGATGACATCCGGAAGTTCTTCAGTATTATTGAGATTTGAATGGGACGCATACAATATTGACAGCTCGGCAATCACTTATATATACAATACTACAGATGGCAGACGGGAAGTTCAGAATTATTATAGCGATTTTAAAGGGACGCATACAATATTGACAGCTCTGCAATCACTTATATATACAATACTACAGATGGCAGACGGGAAGTTCTGAATTATTATAGCGATTTTAAAGGGACGCATACAATATTGACAGCTCGGCAATCACTTATATATACAATACTACAGATGGCAGCTGTTACTTTATCGTTTACAAACAATATTGCAGCAACATTGATAGATCACATTCGATGCACATTATACACAACTATGCACTTTCATTCATGTTAGCCTGGACGTGTGCTTGTTACTATAAGATCGCGTTTAAGAAATATTGATTACGCATATGATCAAACATTACAAACATGCACTGTATGTGTGATATTTGACACTTTCACATTGAGATTCATTAGGGGAAAACAACATTTCAGCAAACAAACAAAAACGCCCACTTTGAAAGCATTCGCGCCGCTCACATACAAACAAGTGAATACAATTAGCAATCATTACAAACTCACTACCATTGGACTAATTGTACTATAAATCCCCCAAACAACATGGCCAAAGCATCACTTGTGATCCACATCAGATCAAGTGCATACCTTGTTACGCTGTTTTGAAAGATGGATGACGATGACATGGTAGACGCTGCTGGTGCTGCTATTGGCGAACTAGCTGTTGATCGAATCAGGCAGCCTCGGCGGCTCAGACTGAGACGAAGGGGTCGTCTGGTTCGAGGTCCTCGTGTCTACAGGGTGAGACCCACCTTGGAAAACATGAGCGACTTTGAGGTTTATGATAAGTATCGGCTCAATCGCGAACAGCTCATTGGCCTTTACGATCTTCTTAAACCTCATTTGGAGCCACGTATAAGAATAAGGACTGCTGTTCCCGCCATGAGTAAGATGCTAAGTTGTCTATATGTCCTGGCCTCCGGGAGTTTTCAATCCGGAGAAATGTACATGCATGGCCTGTCTCAAGGTACATTCTCTGTGGTGTTTGATAACTTTCTGGACGCCATGGTACGTATCAGTAAGCAATACATAGGATTCCCACAGAATGATGGTGATTGGAGGCGCCTGAAGCGGGAATTCTTTGCTATTGCTCAATTGCCCAATGTCTTGGGAGCCATAGATTGTACCCACATTGCGCTGCGTGCTCCAATTGATGACTTGCCCTTCAGAAATCGCAAACATTTTCATAGCCTCAACGTGCAGTATGTTTGTGACGCACAGATGAGGATTATGCATGTGTGTGCGAATTTTGGAGGAGCTTGTCATGATGCCCGCATCCTCGCTCAGTCGTCCCTGTGGAGACCGTTTGAGGAAAGACAAATGCCCCCTGGTTATCTCGTTGGTGAGTATTTGTGCACAACATGGTTAATTAGTTTGACAATTGCCACTGTAGTTTTAAAATGTAAGCGTAATGTTCAGCTATAGGATGCAATTTAACCATTTATTTTTATTTCCGCAAATGTCTAGTTTTAGTTCAATGCAGATATGTAGCATGTCTTACCTTAAATGCTCAGATAGAGAATGCAATGTAACCATTTAGTTGCCATTTTACACAAGGTCTGGTTTAGGAGAAATACGCATATGTAGCATGTCTTAGCTGAAATGGGAAGATATTAGCTAATGCAATTTAACCATGTCATTGTCTCTTTCCGCTAATGTCTACTTTTAGTTCAATGCAGATATGTAGCATGTCTTACCTTAAATGCTCAGATAGAGAATGCAATGTAACCATTTAGTTGCCATTTTACACAAGGTCTGGTTTAGGAGAAATACGCATATGTAGCATGTCTTAGCTGAAATGGGAAGATATTAGCTAATGCAATTTAACCATGTCATTGTCTCTTTCCGCTAATGTCTACTTTTAGTTCAATGCAGATATGTAGCATGTCTTACCTTAAATGCTCAGATAGAGAATGCAATGTAACCATTTAGTTGCCATTTTACACAAGGTCTGGTTTAGGAGAAATACGCATATGTAGCATGTCTTAGCTGAAATGGGAAGATATTAGCTAATGCAATTTAACCATGTCATTGTCTCTTTCCGCTAATGTCTAGTTTTAGTTCAATGCAGATATGTAGCACGTCTTACCTTAAATGCTCAGATAGAGAATGCAATGTAACCATTTAGTTGCCATTTTACACAAGGTCTGGTTTAGGAGAAATACGCATATGTAGCATGTCTTAGCTGAAATGGGAAGATATTAGCTAATGCAATTTAACCATGTCATTGTCTCTTTCCGCTAATGTCTAGTTTTAGTTAAATGCAGATATGTAGCATGTCTTACCTTAAATGCTCAGATAGAGAATGCAATGTAACTATTTAGTTGCCATTTTACACAATGTCTGGTTTAGGAGAAATACGCATATGTAGCATGTCTTAGCTGAAATGGGAAGATATTAGCTAATGCAATTTAACCATGTCATTGTCTCTTTCCGCTAATGTCTAGTTTTAGTTCAATGCAGATATGTAGCATGTCTTACCTTAAATGCTCAGATAGAGAATGCAATGTAACCATTTAGTTGCCATTTTACACAAGGTCTGGTTTAGGAGATATACGCATATGTAGCATGTCTTAGCTGAAATGGGAAGATATTAGCTAATGCAATTTAACCATGTCATTGTCTCTTTCCGCTAATGTCTACTTTTAGTTCAATGCAGATATGTAGCATGTCTTACCTTAAATGCTCAGAGAATGCAATGTAACCATTTAGTTGCCATTTTACACAAGGTCTGGTTTAGGAGAAATATGCATATGTAGCATGTCTTAGCTGAAATGGGAAGATAGAGAATAATATTGAACTAGATTATTCTTTTAAAATATAAACATTTGTTAGTGGATTATCGTGTACAAAAACTTTTATTTGACTCAAAATACTATTTTGAGGATTCAGTTTGAATTATGTTCTGTTCATAATTTATAGGTGATTCTGGGTACATGAGCCGGCCTTGGCTTATTACCCCCTTGCGTAGCCCGACTGATGTGTCTGAGGAGCGCTACAATAGGGCTCATAAGAGAACCAGGGCGGTGGTTGAACGAATGTTCGGGCTCCTGAAGATGAGGTTCCTGGTTTTTAAAGAGGACATCAGCTGGTAAGTATAAATGTATGGACTGTTGCTGGCATGAATTGTACACAAATACATCATATGGCATACATTTTCTAAACTAGTATTTAGTTTACACATTACTTAAAATTTAAATACTCAGAAAGGGATCCTCTAGCATAACTATCCTCTAGCATGACTATGGTTCAATGTCACACATTAGAGGTTCGTTCTGCTCAATATGACTCATCTTCACACTTGATAGAACATAACACAAGATGCTACACACGCTTAGTAAGCTAGTGACAGAAATTGATTCAGAAATGGGGGGTGGGAGAGGGGTACAGAACTGATTCACACACTTGTAGTAGTAATTTAAAAAAACAATTTTATGCCATTAGGGAGATGACTTCATGTAAAGACTGAAAGGGAAGAATTCGAAGAATGACAGTGAACAATTCCCAGACTGACAGTGGAAAAAGACAAGATTGAAATTGAAGAATACCAATGGGATCATGTCTGGCATTATCTTTCAAATCTGCTAACCTTGAAAACCATACAAAGACATGTTCACATGGTAAGTGCCAAATATTTGATAGAATAAGGCTGTGGAGGCATCCTATTGGAGACACTTAGATGATTTTCTAATTTTTAGATGGTATTTCACAGTCCTCTATTTTTGAACTGATGAATAAGACACCTATTGAAGATCAACTGTTTACCCCTGAATTGACTTTCAAAGACCATGCATTATCCAGGTTGGTTTACCAATGCATGCTAGTTAAGAATCACAGCAAGAATGTTGAATATTAGTAGCTTACATACATTAGTCATACTTTGTTCCTAATTAGATATTTAGGGATCACAATCAGACACTTAGATGATTTTCTAATTTTAGATGGTATTTCACAGTCCTCTATTTTTGAACTGATGAATAAGACACCTATTGAAGATCAACTGTTTACCCCTGAATTGACTTTCAAAGACCATGCATTATCCAGGTTGGTTTACCAATGCATGCTAGTTAAGAATCACAGCAAGATATTTAGGGATCACAATCAGAAAAAGGAATACATATTATAGTTGATATAGAGGTATTTGAATGGACATGAAATATAACATTTATGTTCAGCATACATATATATTTATTATTGAAATGTGATATACATTATTTTTTTTAATTTGAAATTCTGATATTTAAATTTACTTTTTATTACACAATATAATGGTGTATGGTTTGTTTGGTTTTTAATCCAAAAATTTAATTCATAAATATCTTGATAAAATTATGCACAAAGTTAGAGCATAGACACAAGATGATTGTAAATGTATTTTATGAATATTTTACAACGTGTATATTAACTTTGTAAAATTTTGTTTTTTAATTTCAGATTGTCATCTGATGACTTCCAGGAATATTTTTTTGGTTTTTGTTTTTGTTAAAAAAACTTTATTTTTAAATGGTAATAATCAACATTTTATTATTAAATACCCTCTTTTGAACAGATTATAATAAATATCCATATAATCTGTCAATAAAAAACAATTTGACTCCCATGACTGGTAGTTGTCTATTTGACAAGCACATGCATAAGATCAAATTAGGCATTAATTTTTGAAAATCCACTGATTCAGAGAATATTAAATTAAACTATCTTTTTTAAATTAATTGGGGAGTGAGATCCATCGATGCTTTTCTTGTGAAATTCTTAGATGTTAAAATAATTTCGGATATGTAGTCAGAATTTGACATAAATTTTTTTGTTTCACTTTTAAGAAGGGGAAGTGGTTCACTTACATTAAAGTGACAGTGTTGTTGAATGTAAAATTAATTTTATAAGATCTTGTATCTTACTTAGGTATCTAAAAACATTATTTTATTAAATTTATAAATTTAAAATTTAAAAATGGTAGGTCATTTAACTTCATATTTTGCACAAGCTAGTTATTGGATGCCATGTTAATAGATTTTATTTTCTAGTGGAGTCATTTAAAGGGACATTTAACTATAGTTATTAATATTATGTAGTTTTTAAAATCTTACCTCTTGGGTTAGACATCACATATCTATATATAATTTTCATTCCCCTTTAGTTTCTTTCGACAATGTTAAATCAACATTCCGAATGTTTTGGTCCTTAAAGGGACTTTCACAAAGTATATAGTGTATTGAATTTTAAAAAATCATAAAAGAATTTAAACATATTTAGAAAGTACTATAGAATTACATTCAGTCTTTAAATATACTTAGAAAAAGATACATCAATGCACATATCTTAGTCAATTACATAAGGCATCTATGTGCAACCAACAATCAGCCTCAAAATAGCCTATGTAGATATGTATTTAATCCAAGAATATATATAATTACAATCTAATGATTGAATAACAAAACATATTAAGT
Organism: Bombina bombina; assembly: GCF_027579735.1. Taxonomy (NCBI): domain Eukaryota; kingdom Metazoa; phylum Chordata; class Amphibia; order Anura; family Bombinatoridae; genus Bombina; species Bombina bombina. Next base: position 910,566,969 of record NC_069504.1, on the reverse strand, counting down.
TGTTCAAATAATATAATCTTATCCAAAAAGCATAAATAACATATAGCTTAATGTCCCTCTAAGCTGAAGACTGCGAAATACATCCATTACAATATATATTTCAGTCAGTGTGTAAAACAATCCAGAAGTTAATCTAAATATGCTTTACTCATATGTTATACTAATTTTGCAAAAGGAATGTGCCTAGGTTTATGATTTTTCAAGCATTATTGTGAAATGTCTCCTTAAAGGGACATGAACTCAAAATATACTTAAAGGGAGACAGTTAAAAAATTAATGATTTATACATTCAGAACGAGTATTCTATTTTAAGCAACTTTATAAATTGTCTCATATTATCAATGTTCCTCGTGATGTTGCTATCATTACTTTAAAAATAAGGCATTAAATTGATCATTTATTTGCTTCAGTACTCTGGACAGAATCTTTTTTTTTGGGTGGATTAATTTATCCAACAATCATCAAGGACAACCCAGGTTTTTCGCCAAAATTGTCCGTAATCTAAAATATCATTATTGATTTGCAAAGAAAGATAACAAGATTATTCTTAACATTTGAGAATCGGATTAAATTATAAAGTTGCTTAACATTTCATGCTCAATCTGAATCACGAACGCTACATTTGTTTGGACAGTGTCCCTTTAAGAGATTTAAAGAGTGTATTTACTTCTCTTCTTATCTTGACATACTTTGCTTGAAAAGCATATCGAGATAGGCTCAGTAGATGAAGATTGGTGGATGCACAGAGATGCCTTATGTGATTGGCTCAACCATGTGCATTTAAATTTCTTCTGTTGAGGATATCTAAATACAAAGATAAATTGAGTTACATTTTAGAGTCTAAACAATTTTCTATCTCTACAGATCATTTGATACAATTGTTTGTTTGTAATGTCTATTTAAAAATAAAGACGCCATTGCACAATAACATATATGAGCAGTTCAGACAAATACAAGCTCGAGGTTTATTTACTAATAACAAACAAACCTGTAGTTTAACATCTATAAACAGATTATCCAAGTTACTGACATTATAACCTGAATTAGAACATTCAGAAATGTTGCTTGGGAAACGGATCTTGAAACACCAGATTTGCATCTTTAAACATTAGAGTCTAATGTCACGCAATAGCACACAATCAATGTGCATTATAAATACATTTAAGAGAGCAATGTCAATGCTTCACAATAAGTCAACAAATTGATTTTATGAACAATAAAGACATACAATATTAAATGTGTATTTGTATTAAAGAAACAGACCGTTATGAAACAGAAAAATGTCTACAACATTTAATAATGTGACAGTATTAGATTTTAAAGAGAATTTAAACATTAATATTTAACGGATCACGGATATTAAATCTGCGTCACACATATCCGCATGACAGGCCCATGAGTTACAAATACTTCTACATGAAAAATGAAGTAACAGCACCACCAGGAGGTATGTGTATGGAAGTTGCTAAGATATGAAACATTAAGGAACGGCCAATCAGAGTTCATCACACAAACACAACTTGAGTCAGGATGGTCTCACAGACATTCTAACAATATTTCAAACTTTTATCCAATCAGATGTACAGATAACTTGTCCCATGGTGCATCTTTGTCAGTTCTCTAATGCCTGCTGGTATATTATTCTATCTACAAACATCTCGGCAGGCATGAAACCTCCCAGGTTTACCAAGCAGGAGAGCGCTGCACTGGTCCACGCCGTCCAGGACTTTTATCCCCAGCTGTTTGGGAACAAGAGGAGGTCGACAGATGCGCCTGTTAAGAAGGCCCTCTGGGAGTCTATCACCAATGCGGTTCAATTGGTGTGTGGCGTCCAGAGGACCCAGGATCAGATCATGAGGAGATTCGGAGATATGAGGTTGCGCTTGACAAAAAAAGTCACCCTCATAAGGGAGTGGGTACAAGCCCGTAAAAGAGGGGGCAAAAGAGAGGCCCCGCGGAAACTCTACCTACTCCCTTATGAGGTGACTTTATGCGAGCTCCTCACTCTCCGGGTCCCCAAAAGATTCAGATCCTCGCCATCCTCTGCCTCCTCTTCTTCCCTCCCAGCTGCTGGATCTGAAAGTCCTGACCCGGGGGCCAGGGCAGCTGCTTCTCCGTCTGGTGGCCTGGGAGGAGCTGATAGAGAATCTGAACAAGGTAACTATCCAACTTCATATAATATCTTAATATTTGATTATATTTGTAAAAAATGTGTATATAGTCAGATACTAAACCTATACAGATCTCACAACATACACTACATATGATGTTTAGATATATGATTTTAGATTAGTGACACATGAAATAGGAATGATGTTTCTTGCGCTCTACAGAATATGCGTCACAGAGCGAAAATGGAATTGCGCATACACGTTAACATGGGTTTGCTGTAAGTGGCATTGCTTTATACATGTTGGTCAAATGACGGATGCGTAATTCCGCTTGGAATCATTGCGCAATGATCGCGAAAATGGAATTGCGCATACACGTTAACATGGGTTTGCTGTAAGTGGCATTGCTTTATACATGTTGGTCAAATGACGGATGCGTAATTCCGCTTGGAATCATTGCGCAGTGATCGCGAAAATGGAATTGCGCATACACGTTAACATGGGTTTGCTGTAAGTGGCATTGCTTTATACATGTTGGTCAAATGACGGATGCGTAATTCCGCTTGGAATCATTGCGCAATGATCGCGAAAATGGAATTGCGCATACACGTTAACATGGGTTTGCTGTAAGTGGCATTGCTTTATACATGTTGGTCAAATGACGGATGCGTAATTCCGCTTGGAATCATTGCGCAATGATCACGAAAATTAGAATTGCGCATACACGTTAACATGGGTTTGCTGTAAGTGGCATTGCTTTACACATGTTGGTCAAAATGAAATGTGAATTATTATATATGTGAAGAATACAGTATTCTTATTTTCAATATTATACATAATAAAAAAAAAAATACCAGAATCCAAATAAATAACAACATATGCCCATCAATTGATGAGAATGAAATAACACAAAAAAATAATTAAAGCTACAGTAAACAACACAACTGATTGAAAATAAGAGTACAGGATATATTTATCATGAATTTAATTGAGGAAACAATTAACTCATGGGACTACCAAAAGATTAATAGTTTTTAATTGATTTGCTAATAATGTAAAGATTTTAAACATGGCATGATTTGTATTAATGATATCCAATCCTCATTTAATATATTACAGATCTGGATGTTGGTGCTGGATCCTCAAGCCAGGGCTTGTCACAGTATGGTATGTCTCATTTTAATTGACATTTGTCTTAGAAACATGGACAGAACATTACATACTAAATCCACATTGTTCAATATTTATATGTATATGCAAAATGGATTATTAAAATATTTACAAATAAGAATAAAAAAAAAATAATATAGGATTACATTGTAAGACTACTCTGAATTTTTATCGAATTTAAGATATCCCATCTATTCTGGATGTCTTAATTTTAATGTAAGATTCTTTTAATGTCCAATTTATATTCTTCCCTTGTGTATTGCTTAATCTTATTTGTATACATTTTGAAAAAATTCACACACTTTTGCATATGTTTTGATTTTAAAAATATAGATTCCATTTTTGAAATTGATCACGTCATTTAAGGGACATGCCAACTAAATTTTACATTGAATGATTTTTAAACGTGATTTTATTGTTTTGTTTAAACATTTTATGAGCTACATTGGTTCAGTCTATTGTTTTAGTTCTTCTAAAAACATATTGATTTTGGTTTAGGTTAAACAATGCATTACTGGTATTATCTGGCTGTTTTTTTATGCATAAATTGGCATTTTGTCAAAAGTTAAAATCATGTGTTCAGATAACAGTAGTACATAGTTTCAAAAAGTATACAATTACACATTTAGAGCTTCATGTCCCTTTAATAGATGAAAATTAAATAATTCTTAGGATATCCTTAAATAACATATTAGATTGGAATTGCATGCTCAATCCCATTCATTACATCAACATATGGAGTAGAGAATTCATTAACACCAACATTGTCAAATCAATATATTTTTATATTAAAGGGACACTGAGCTAAAATTATTAATGTTGTCATTCAGATAGAGCATGCAATATTAATCAACATTTAAATATAATACTATAATCATATGTGAAATATTCTATTGCTAAATGTATTTTAAAATCAAGAATGTACGTTTATCTGAAGCTCAATTTTGGTTGACCAACCTGGGTTTTTATTGATGATTGGTGGATACCTTCAACAAACAATATTTATTGAATCCAATATTGCTTATCTGCCTTTAAGATTAAAATGTAGCAACATTAAAATTATAATAGGAGTCAATGTTAAATCATTTGGAACAGTTTGAACAGTAAAATCAATGATTGAAATAAATCATGTCAGTGTCCCTTTAATAAACAATAGATTCATTAATCCTTACATTCTTTGGATTAGACAATATTGATATATAATTCACATATTCACTGTTGGAGTTACTTTATAGATATAAGCATACTCTAACAGCACCATGATTACATATTTGTACTAATCAATTTGGTTTGGTATTGTGATCAATATGTGTTGTGTCCTAAACAAGATTACTGTACATTGCACAAATGGCTCGATGTGCCACATGTCTTTGTTTATATTTGTCAACAGCTGTTATTCAAAATGTGGTTTGTGTGTATTCTTTTAAGAACATTGATCAATGGGTATATTTAGATATGCAATAGCATCGTATGAGATGAGTTTGATGTCTAATATAGTCAGAAATTAAACATATGTTCAATACATCATTTTTGACAGAATCCCCTTGATTCAATCAAGCATTTTTTTTGATAATGACTGCTCTATTCTTCACATTTTCAAGTTGATTATTCTTATAAATCGATACAGATGTGATTTAGTGCTATCCCAAATGTGTTCACTAATATATATCTATATCATTCATAGAGAGAGTTGGTGTGGGGAGCCCAGAGGAATCCAGCACCGACACAGAGCTGCCTTTGCGGTCTTCTGGTAAGTCCATTGACTCATTTATATGTCATTGAAGGTGTATTGGTAATCAATATTATGAGCATGATTCTGATGAAGCATAACATTTGAAACAAACATATAATTTACTCCTCTGATTATATATTAATTTTATTTGAATATTGAAAGATTAATAATTAAAACTTTCTTAGTCTACACCTTTGTTATTCAGAAGATGTATAGCATATGTTTGTTTCCATTTTCATTTTTGACAACAATCATCAAGTGATACACACATGAGAAATCTTAAATGTTCTATGTACTATGCTTTTATGATTTTAAAATTAATACAAACAATAAATTGAAAATCTGAATCATTGAGAATAACAAATCTAATGTTATTTGTATGCTCCATCAAAATGATGTAAATCATAACTTTGGGTGTGTATATCTTTAATGCAACATTGATGTGTGTCTTTGAGCAACAGTAACGTATGTTATAATATCTGATCTTAACGTGTACACAACATGTTATGTTTTACAGAGATTGATTTAACATGTGGGACGGAGGAGGAAGAGGCTCCCTTGAAGTCTGATGGTATGTGAAATATATCGAACATGTTTCCAACATGTTGCTTTATTGGAAATCATTTTATTGAAGACATTCAAAGTCTACAGCTTTTGCACCTTAAAAAGGAATATTATTTGTCTGTTAAAATACACTACTTCCCCCTTTATATATCAGGCAGCATGAAGATATGCTTGGATTTGTTTAAATATTTGGATTTGAAATTCATGCCATCATGATGTCACATGCATATTCTAGGCCAAACCACAATAATAATTTTATAATTGTGCAGACAGTCATTGATATTCATCTGAGTGCCTATATGCATACCATATCCTCATGTCATCATTGTTTAGAAATTCAAACACACTTCTAAGTATATTGCAAACATAATCAAGTTGAAATGCGTTGATTGGATTTCATGATGTATGAGATGTTAATATATTTATAATATTTATTTCAGATGGATCCTCTTCTGGTCATCATTGTTCCTCCCCTGCCCAGTCCCAGGCCCCTGCCCAGTCCCCTGCCCAGTCCCCTGCCCAGCCCCCTGCCCAGTCCCCTGCCCAGCCCCCTGCCCAGTCCCCTGCCCAGCCCCCTGCCCCTCCACAGACCACAGACCCTCCCGGCCCTTCCCATTTTTCCTATCCTGTCCCTCCCAAAAAACGCCCCTTCGTCCCCCTTCGCCGCTCTCCCCGTCTTTTGGCCCGTACAGCTACCCCAGCTGCCCAGCCCCCAACTCCACACTCCCCAGCTGTACGGGCTACCCCAGAGCAGCAGCCCATCCCTCCCCAATCCCATCCCTCCCCCCTGTCTCAACCTTCATTGTCCTGGGTGTCGGATTGTCCTTCCCAGGCACAGCTGTAAGTATCATTCAAAATCAACATTATAAGATACTTAAAGGTACACTGAATGAAATTTTTTCTCTTGTGATTCAAATAGAGCATGCAATGTTAATCAAATTTAAAATTTAATACTCTTATCAATTATTCTTCATTCTCTTGCTATCTTTATTGAAACAAAGAAATGCCTATTTTTTTTTTTATTCCAAAATAATCTGTACATCATTTCTTTATTGTTGGATGAATGTATCCATCAATCAGCAGGGACAACCAAAGTTGATAACCAAAAATGGCCTGCCCTATAAACTTACATTCTTGCATTTAAAATATAGCTCGAGAATTCAAACATTTAAAGAATACGAGTAAATTAATTATTCTTTTTAATGTCATGCTCTATCTGAATCAGTAACTAAAATATTTAGGTTTACTGTCCCTTTAATTTGATATCACTACATATACCAATCACCAATCCAAAAATTTATGTACAAATGTTCATAAATTATCTCTTGTATAACCCAGTGGGAATGTAATTTCTTCTGGTTGCTATGTTTACACAGCTTGTCCTCAACGCCAAAATGTTTAAGGATAGGTGTGCCTACGACAGTATAACTAAAATCTTAAAATTGCTAATGTAAGTACAATGTAAATCCTTTAACAAGATTTTAGACACTCAAGCTGTAAAAGTGGATCATCAAAAACCAATTAAATGGGACAACATGTTGGATTAAAATGTCCATTTAATGGTTTAGGTCTGTCTGAACATATTTCATGTGTAAATAATCAATGTCAACAAATTAATTTAAAGAATTATTTGTCTTTATGATGACAATGTATCTTTGCTTTTTATTTTGTCTGTTGTGTAATTATTATTATCATTAATATTTGATTTCTTATTTATTTTAGGCTGTGACTCAACATGGCTCACGCTCGAAGGTCTAGCACGCATAGAGCAGGCCGTGTTGAGGAACGCAGCTGTCCTGAGAGGGATGGCCGACACCATGCAGGCCCAGCTACAGGTTCAGCATATGACTCTACGTCAGATGAGGCGGTGGAACTCAATGCTTGAATCTGTAGCTGGACATGCACAGGACGATGAAGGGGATGACCAGTAAGTGGAGGATCTGGAGATGCTCCAAGGGCGCAGATAAGAATCCTCCGTCCACATGTTGATGTTTTTTTTATGGTTGCCATTTGGCCTTTTTTTATGGTTATTGTTGTGCCTGTTGCACTCTTTTACCTTGTCATATGTCTCCAATGGGGCTATGCTGGCCCTTGGCAACTCTCTTCATGGACTGTGATGCACTCTGTTACCTTGTCATATGGCTCCAATGGGGCTATGCTGGCCCTTGGCAACTCTCTTCATGGACTGTGATGCACTCTGTTACCTTGTCATATGGCTCCAATGGGGCTATGCTGGCCCTTGGCAACTCTCTTCATGGACTGTGATGCACTCTGTTACCTTGTCATATGTCTCCAATGGGGCTATGCTGGCCCTTGGCAACTCTCTTCATGGACTGTGATGCACTCTGTTACCTTGTCATATGGCTCCAATGGGGCTATGCTGGCCCTTGGCAACTCTCTTCATGGACTGTGATGCACTCTGTTACCTTGTCATATGTCTCCAATGGGGCTATGCTGGCCCTTGGCAACTCTCTTCATGGACTGTGATGCACTCTGTTACCTTGTCATATGTCTCCAATGGGGCTATGCTGGCCCTTGGCAACTCTCTTCATGGACTGTGATGCACTCTGTTACCTTGTCATATGGCTCCAATGGGGCTATGCTGGCCCTTGGCAACTCTCTTCATGGACTGTGATGCACTCTGTTACCTTGTCATATGTCTCCAATGGGGCTATGCTGGCCCTTGGCAACTCTCTTCATGGACTGTGATGCACTCTGTTACCTTGTCATATGGCTCCAATGGGGCTATGCTGGCCCTTGGCAACTCTCTTCATGGACTGTGATGCACTCTGTTACCTTGTCATATGTCTCCAATGGGGCTATGCTGGCCCTTGGCAACTCTCTTCATGGACTGTGATGCACTCTGTTACCTTGTCATATGTCTCCAATTTTCCTGATCTTTACCAGATTATTTATAAACGTTGTTGATGTTTTCTGACATACTAATAAAAGACATGTCATTGCACGATTCTTTGTCCTCCTTATTCATGTCATTGATTGAAATCTCTAGTTTATCTGGTTGATCCTTAAAGGGACCTACCAAAAATAATGGTGTTTCCTGAATCATATATGTAATACAATTGTAAATGACTTTAAGATTAACATCTCCAATGTAATTTTATTATTTGTTTCTTAGTGATATGCCAAGCTGTCAACTGAGTCCTTTTATTGGCTGCGGTTTTTCAGCGATCTCGGATGCGCCATGTTGCTTAAGACGTCACCTGCCAGGCTGTCCAATGATTCCTTGTATTGACTGACGTTTTTACGCGATCAAGGATGCACCTTTTATTGGATGGCGTTTTTACGCGATCAAGGATGCGCCTTTTTTTGGTTTGCGTTCTTACGTGATCAAGAATGTGCCTTTTATTGGATTGCGTTCTTACGTGATCAAGGAAGCGCCATGTTAATTAAGACGTCACATGCAAAGATAAAAAAACGTCTGATTGTATTACGTAGTCCCGCAATATTTGTTTGTGCACGTTAAACACGTTTGTGAATGAGAAGACAAGTTTAAAAACATGGCGAATATGGATTGTTTGCATCATGTTACATTGTTGACCCATAGCTGATAAAGACCACCACATTCTCTTTTGCTGGATGTCTGGTTGAATAAACGAACGAAAGCAAAATGTTTTCATGCATAAGATATTTCGAGGCAAGTGCAAATCTCTATAGTCCATGTTGTTTAATATGTTTGTCAACAATATGTTCCTTTTTATGAAAAATGACTGTTGTGTTTAATGTTAAAGATATCTAATTCATAAATATGCGCTATTGTGTTAGAATAAAGTAATCAATATGCATTTATCTTTATCATATGCTAAATATATGATGCCGACTTCTTCTAAATGTAATTTCGTCGTATATTTTATTAAAGGTTCATTAGACACTCACATTAAAAACCAAAATATTTTATTTGGTCTCTAGTTATATAGTCCATTGTTTAACAAATACACGTCTCATTTTGCTTCTGTTCAAATAAAATGTAAGTAATTTTCAGACTCCTCGCCAAGCCTCAAAGTTTCATGTGAGTACCATCTCCAGCTTTCTCCTGTTTGTGTAAAGGGTCTTTTCATATGTTAATGATGGGGTATTGTCTTGTTTTACGGTTGTAATGGGGGTTCATCTATATTTTCAATAGAGATAACCCGATTTTCTTAGAAAGTGTTTAAAGCTTTGTAATATTGATATCAGTATATGTTAATCTTGTTGTTTCTAGTAGTGTCTATTACATGCAGTTCTGTTAAAAATATAGTATACTGTCCCTTTAATGCAAATGTTGATTTTTGTATCATGTATGAGTTCCACATTGGTTAATCTCCAAATATATTATTGTTAGCATATTTTCACCCCCCACTCCTAAAAGGACTTTAAACCATATTCATTGTTAAAACAAATGTCTTTATAAAAATAAATTAACACAATAATGTCTCTTTAAGAAAATAGACTTTATTTAACACGTCAATATAAATCTGTTTTCAATATTTATTGTTTGAACAAGTACATGTAGATATACCAACAATCTGCAAATATTATATGTTAGCATATGTAATTTTGTTAAAGGGACAGTTTCGAAAACAAATAATGTTTTGCATTATTAAAAAAGTCAATTTTGTAATATCAATGATATCAAAGGTTTCTCACCAATTAATCATTTGTCTGTGTTTATTTTAATTTGCTAGCTAAACCTATGAGGTTCATGTGCTCATTTCTTAGAGCTTGAAGAGTGCATGTAATCATTATGCAATTTGACCACTAGAGGGCATTTGGATAGTATTTGTATATCTAAAACCTTGAGCTCATACAGCATATTTACCATGTATTGATCATTGATGTCTAAAATGTTGTTATGTCAGAACAACAAATAAGTGGTCATTTTTCATAGGCATAGATACAAGGGTAAGCACATAAGTCACACGTATTTCTCCATGTTTTGTTGTTTCCAACTTGATAATGCGTAATACAGTGTTTTCTTTGTAATCAATAATTCTGACTGTCCCTTTAAGCTGTGTTATTGGCATTCAAACAGTAATATGCCATCATGGATAATTGTAATGGTAATTTTGTTTGCGATTCGGGAAACAGTTTGGACATCACATCACAGAAACCAATCAATATCATGAACAAGGATAGGTATGTGATGTGGTTTTCACACACTTATAACCCACACTATGCAAACAATCTGCCTCCATGGACCCGGTCCCATAGAAGTAGATTATATACAGAGTGTGGTCCACAAGTGTATGAAAACCACATCATTACATACCTATCCATTACACATTAAATAAAAAAAACATTAAACATGAAAACAAATACTTACTTCCTCTTCCTTCCCCTCTTCCCACGGGGCTGAGGCTCTGGGAGGGTCAACTGCCGACTCCGACGAGTTCTCATTGGAGATGTTGTGGGAAGAGTGGAAGGAAGAGTACTGGGACGACCAAGGTGAGGAGGAGGAGATGGGCCGGCAGGAGGAGATGGGCCGGCAGGAGAAGATGACCCGGCAGGAGAAGATGGCCCGGCAGGAGAAGATGGCCCAGCAGCAGGAGGCCCAGCAGATGGCGGCCCAGGAGCAGGAGGCCCAGCAGATGGCGGCCCAGGAGCAGGAGGCCCAGCAGATGGCGGCCCAGGAGCAGGAGGCCCAGCAGATGGCGGCCCAGGAGCAGGAGGCCCAGCAGATGGCGGCCCAGGAGCAGGAGGCCCAGGAGCAGGAGGCAGACCAGCAGATGGCGGACCAGGAGGCAGACCAGCAGGAGGCAGACCAGCATGCGCCTCCCGGAACAAATTAAACATCTCTTGGTGGAGTCTAAAGGTTCTGTTTTGGCCTTCTTCTATTTGAGTAAGGAGGTGTATGATTTGGGTTTGGCCTTCAATGATTTTGTTTTGTCCTTCAAGAATTCTAGTTCTGCCTTCTATATTTTGTGTCCGGGAGTTACGCATCTGGTCAATGTAGTCTAGTAGAACCCGCACCTCCGCTATTTCCTCTTGTTGTGCACGGCGGGGTGCCCGTGCACGGCGGCCTGCTGGTCCTTGAGGGGCCTCTGCTTCCGCGGCCTCTTCCTCTGCTTCCGGGTCCTCTTCGTCAAGGGGGGCCTCTTCGTCAAGGGGGGCCTCTTCCCTCCGAGGTGGAGATTCATCCCCACCACTCTCATCCCGGGGAAAAGGAGGAGCCTGTATCTGCTGTGCTGCCTCCTCCCCAGACTCTGTATATTTGAAAAAGAAATAAATGTATATATTAGCATATTTCCAAATAAAGCTTTAAATTACTTAGCTTACGATACAATTACAAATGCAGCCTCATTAATCCACTTTGAAATCTAACAATCAATACGATTTCCGCATTTTCTAAACCGTGTTTGTGATATCTCTGGTCAATCTGAATGTTTTAGCGTTTGTTTTCAGTCTGTTTAAATGCACACCTAACCTATAGCCTAGATACTGATGTAACCGCAAAGTAATTGTGAATGCGTGTAAACAACGTAATAGCATTAATCTGATCCTTAAAGGGACATGAAACCCAATGTTTTATCTTTCATGATTTCGAAGCATACAATTATAATCAACTTTCTAATGTACTTTTCTTATCTAATTTGCTTCATTCTCTGGATATTCTTTGCTGAAAAGCATATCTAGATATGCTTAGAAGCTGCTGATTGGTAGCTGCATATAGCTGCCTCCTGTGATTGGTTCACCGTGTGCATGGCTATTTCTTTATTAAAGTATATCTAAGGAATGAAGCAAATTAGGTAATATAAGTAAATTGGAATGTTGTTTAAAATTGTATTCTCTACCTTAATCATGAAAGTAAAGGTTTGCGTATAGTGTCCCTTGAAATACATTCGTATGTTAATTTATTCTTAAATGAGCTTACCGTCAGATGAGAATGGCAGGTTCCCGGTATCAATTCCTCCGATACCGACTATATCCACCTCGGAGATGCTGGGACGCAACATTTCCTCCCATCGGCAGTAATCGATTTCCAGTGCAGGGCCGCCACCGGTTCCTGCGGCATGTCGGGCCTCCCGGCTTAACTTTTTCTTAAGATCCATCTTGCAGTCCCGGTATCGATGTTTAATAGAGTCCATATCTCTGTTCCGGCCACCCACTGCATTGACTGCATTCCTTATCTCATGCCAGAGCTTCCTCTTCTCAGTCGGGGTGGTCTTCTGATGCTGCAGCCTCCTATACCTGGCCATATAGGCTTCTATGAGGGCCTCCTTCTCCTCCATCGAAAACCTCGCCTCCCTAGTCGCCTTGGCCTTCCCCTGTGACGATGCCCTCTCTTTCCCAGACTGTGAAGCCCTACTCTGTCCGCCACTGGGCCCAGCCACTTGTTCATCTTGAACCAAGTGGCTGGGTCCACCCACCGCTTCCACCCCCGCTTCCTGCCCCCCTTCCTGCCCCTCTTCCTGCCCTGTTCCTCTCCCCCTCCCTCTCATCCCCCCTCTACCTCTTCCCTGCCTGCCCTCCATCTCTTCCCTAAACTAAACCCCAACTAAGCAAACAAAAAGTGAGTGTGATCAAATGAAAGGGGGTCAAAATAAAGAACTAAAAAGACCAAAATAAGTGCTGAAAGTGTGAAAGGGATATAAATAAAAGAGGGTAAGGAGTATTTAAATGAACAAAATGAAGAAGAAGACTAAAAGGAGGATATGTAAACTAAATGTAACTAGGGGATGGTGATGGGATGGGGATGGGGTATGGGATAAGAGTAAATGGGATGAAAGGGAATGGGACTACAGGGAATGGGGTATGGAGTGTAGTATGAGAGGGTATGGGGTATGGAGTGTATGTAGTGTTATTGATAAGTGTATGTATGTATTGAATGTGTTTGCGTGTAAATGTGTTAAGTGTACAGAAAAAGCACTCGCACACTCACCCAAACCAACTGTCGTTCACTAACTCACACTACCACTAACTCTGTAACTCACACTAGCACTAACTCTCTAACTCACACTAGCACTAACTCTCTAACTCACACTAGCACTAACTCTCTAACTCACACTAGCACTAACTCTCTAACTCCCACTACCACTAACTCTCTAACTACCACTACCTCTCTAACTCCCACTACCACTAACTCTCTAACTCCCACTACCACTACCTCTCTAACTCCCACTACCACTAACTCTCTAACTCCCACTTCCACTAACTCTCACTACCACTAACTGACTCACAATAATGCACAAAATCTCTAAGCTCCAATCTCCAAAAACCCACCAGCAACACAGTGAGAGAAGCCATTATTGTGTGGTGCTTATATACCCTGTGTAAATGTTTAATGATGTACCGGTTTGCGTTGTAAATTGTGTTCAGGTGTGCTTTATTCTTACTTATTATTTGTGCAATGTGTATTAGGTGTGTGAATTTGCGCATGCTCATTTGGAGTTAGTATTTGTGGAATGAGTAGAATGCGATGATGTCATAGTGCTCGTTTTCTATAACATTGTCCAATAGTATTATGTTTAAATGTGAATTTGCGATGGTGTGGTATTAGTGAAGTGTTGTATATATATGTTTGTCCTAATATATAGTAATATTGAATGCAAGTATTTTGCTAGTGTATGTTTTTTTTTTTTTTCCTTGTTGTTATTTTCCGTATTTCCGCATCTTAAAGTATATGCGTATTCCCTGTATTTTATTTAAATAAAATTCCACCCGCTTCTGAATGTGTAATGCTTATGTGCTTTGTTTAGTGATTGTTGTTGTGACATTTGCAGCGTGTTATTGTTGTGCATGATGTGGTATGCGTCATATGACCGAGCTGTGCGTATTTCTTGCGAGATCGAGTGTTAGATGAAAAAAGCGTGTTTGTTTGCATTTCCATTGATCTCTATGGGAGTCTGTCTAACGCGGGCAGGATTCCGCATGTGAAATACACGCGTTAGGAGTATCGTTAGAAGGTTTTGTTTGAACTCTAAATACCAGCGTTAAACAATGCCGTGCGTTAGACATAAACCACGCGTAGCGTTAGCACCCCATCTACCGCCAAACTCCAAATCTAGCCGTTAGTTAATTGTAGTTTTTTTATTTTGATTTATTTAAATCATATTTAAGCTAGGGGGTGTTAGCGTTAGGGTTAGACTCAGGTTTAGGGGTTAATACATTTAATATAGTGGCGGCGACATTGTGGGCGGCAGATTAGGGCTTAATAAATATAATGTAGGTGTCGGCGTTGTTGGGGGCAGCAGATTAGGGGTTCATAAGTATAATGTAGGTGGCGGCGGTGTCCGGAGCGGCAGATTAGGGGTTAATAATATATTGCAGGTGGCGGTGATGTTGGGGCAGCAGATTAGGGGTTAAGTGGTGTAAGATTTGGGGTGTTTAGACTCGGGGTTCATGTTAGGGTGTTCCATAGGAATCAATGGGGCTGCGTTAGGAGCTGAACGCTGCTTTTTTGCAGGTGTTAGGTTTTTTTCAGCCGGTTCTCCCCCATTGATTCATATGGGGAAATCGTGCATGAGCACGTTCAGCCATCTCACCACTACCGTAAGCAGCGCTGGTGTTACAGTGAGTTGTGGAGCTAAATTTTGCTCTCCGGTTACTTTTCTTTGGCTAATGTCGGGTTTATAAAAATCTGTAATACCAGCGTTGTCTGTAGGTGAGCGGTGAGCATAAACTGCTCGTTAGCACTGAACAGCTTTACCGACAAAACTCGTAATCTACCCGATAGACTTTAAAGGGATGTAAAGTTAAAAGTGCTATAGCACAAAAACTGTGCAACATATCACATAGATAGTTATTAGATATATTCCTCTAGTATAGAAGCAATTCTAAAATTGAGGCTACATGGAAATATAGTTGCTTTCTATGGAATGACAAGAGTGAATTACAAAATAGAATGCCCATAGATTTTAATGTGAAGTAAAGTTAAAAGTGTTATAGTAACCAAACTATCACATAGATATTTACCAGATATATCCCCCAATAAAATAGGAGATTCTGAATGTGAGATTACATGGAATTATAGCTGCTTTCTATGGAATGACAAGGGCGAATGACAAAATGTAATGCTCATACATTAATGGGATGTAAATTAAAAGTGTTATCGTAACTGCATTTTGAGACATATCACATAGATATTTACCAGATATATTCCTCAAGTACAGTAGTAGACTAAAAAATGAGATTATATATCCTTTCTATGAAATGACAAGGGTGAATTACAAAGTGGAATGCCCATAGAATTTAATATGATGTAAAATTAAGTGTTATGGCAACACAACTGTAAGAGATGATATCACATAGATATTTACCAGATATATTCCCCAAGTACAGTATCAGACTCAAAAAGTGAGATTACATGAGATTATAGTTGTTTTCTATGGAATGACATTAGTGAATGACAAGATTTTGCAGTGCTGTGAAGATGTTCACAAAATAAAGATAGAACACTTAGGCAAGTTGAGACACATTAGATGACCCTGCTTTTTCAAACAGAGCAAGAAAATTAAGCTAATTGCAAAAATGTGTGAAATATGCGCACCCCCCATTCAGAAGAAATAAAACACCATTCTTTTTTTTTAACATTATATTTTCATTTTTCCTGGTGACACAAAAATATACTGCAGGGCAATATAAATGAAGAGAGGTACAAAATATTAAGAACATACATTAAAATAAATATATATATACTATGCAAAAAAGGCAGCACTCACTGGTCATTTGTAAGTAAAATTTAGCTTTTAATAATACAAAAAGTTAAAATCTTGGGAAAAACATGACGTTTCGATGCCTAACTGGCATCTTTTTCAGATGTCCCAAAAGGTAAATCCCAAGTGGTCACACCAGCTATGTGGTGTTCCCCATGAGAGCATAAAACTACTGGCTGAATGTGTTATATTTATACAAGTCATAGCTGACATCAAGGCTGTGTTCAGCTGTGGATAATCACTTGCAAATCTGATCAGCTGGTTCCGTTCCCACCCACAAGCTTTATACTTCATTGCGCTGTTAGTTGAGTAACTGCATGGCTAATTTGCATATGTGGGAGTCATCTGCACCGGAGTAGTGTCCAATGAACTTGCGATGTTTTCAGGCGTCATCATACACGCCCACTTGTCTCTGCTGTGAGCGAAACTTCCCCAAACAAAGGGATATTAGCCAGTGACTTATGAACTGCTTCTGGCACAACAATGCCGTATGTTTCAGACAGGTTGGTGAGGGGTCACCTTTGTCAATCAACGTAGAAGCTGCATGTTCACCTTGGCACATGATGTACTGAACATTGTACTGGGATGTAATACACATTCAAAAGTTGTAGTGAGGAGATCAAATGTCCCACCTATAGCGGGTATACCCTCGCATTTATTCATAGAGCAACAGCTAATGCATGAATATCAGGAAATATCGATGGGGTGTAATACACATTTGATCTATTCAAATCAGACAACACGAATGCCCCACTTGTAGCGGGTACATCCCCATTGGTTAATATGAAGCTCCCATGCAAGATTAGCAGAAAATGCTTGATAGTGCACACAATCCAGCAACATATGGGGGGTGGTGATGTTGAATAAATGACATCTAATAACACATTAGCCAAGTAGCAAAGGAAGAGAAAAAATGTAGAGAAAAAAAAATGAAAAAAATAAAAATGAAAAAAAAATAAATAAATGAAAAAAGTTAAAAAATAGTAGAAGCTGGAACAATGAGCAAATTCAAAAAGTGTCCATTTTATAATCCAATGATAGAAACATTTTGTGCATTTGTATTCATTCATTAGTGGATCATTTTTATCCAATGAACGGCCCAAAGTCCAATTTAATGTTTAATCCTTTAGGAGAGACGGTGTCCAACATGTAGATCCATCTGGACTCTAGTCTAAGTAACATATTGTTGCGGTCTCCCCCCCCTTTTGGAATAGGTAGATGATCAATAATCATGCAGCATAGGCTGGAGATGCTATGTTTCTGTGTAGCAAAGTGTCGGGCAACTGGGTGATCAGATGTTCCATTCTTCAGTGCCTCCCTAATGGAGCATCTGTTATTCGCCATTCTATCTTTGAAAGGGGTGGTCGTTTTCCCCACATAGACCAGAGAACAGGGGCAAATTAGGATATATATGACATATGAGCTGTTACAATTCAGACGTTAACGAATGGTATATCTTTTATTCTTGTGGGGATGTTGAAAAGAATCTCCAACTTGCATGGAATTACAGTTAACACAATCACCGCATTTGTAGCAACCACTTTTTCGAGATTTTAACCACGTATCACCTTGATGGGAACTTTTGGGAGCATTTTTTACCAGTAGGTCCCTGATACTCCTCGCCCGTCTGTAAACCACTCTTGGAGTGTTAGTTTTCCAGGATGCCAGGCTCTTGTCAGTCTCAAGTAAGTCCCATCTATTGTGAATGGAATCCCTTATGGTCTCATGTGATGGAGAGAATGTGGTAATGAAGTTTAACTTTTCTTCAGTCGTGTTTTTTCTTTCTTTATGTTTTAGGAGCGAATCTTGGTTACACATGTGGAGTTTCTGTCTCGCCATATTAATATCCTTAATGTCATATAGCCTTTCCTCCAATTTCTTACACATAGCATCCAATTGTTCACTGCAGATTTCTGGTTCGGAATTATTCCTGATTACTCGCGTGAGTTGAGAGGAGATAATGCCTAAGTTTTGGTGTCGTGGGTGATAGCTAGAGGCCAGCAGCAGTGAGTTTCTGTCAGTGCTCTTAGTGTATAAAGATGTACCAAATCTAATATGTTGTTCAGTTCTGACTTTAAAAATATTTAAATCCAAAAAGTGTATTTGTTCATGATCACATTCCATTTTGAACCTAATAGGGCCTTTGATCTAATTCAGATGTTCTACCCATAGTATCAAGTCCAGTTCAATGCCACGCCAAATCAAAAACAAGTCATCTATGTATCTAGTGTACATCAGGATGTTGGGATGTGTGTAGGGTTTCATAATATGATGCTGATACCAGAGCATATAGATATTGGCATAGACAGGGGCCATGTTTGAGCCCATGGCTGTCCCTGCTATCTGCAAATAAAAATTACTTTCAAAAGAGAAATAACTTTTAGTTAAGCAATGTTCCATAAGTTCCAAAAGGAACTCTAATGGAGGACCCCTATAGTCTGGGTTCCCCGTGGCCATGGATCTAACAGCCTCCAAGCCATCCAAGTGGGGGATGACAGTATGGAGGCTGTCAATGTCCATGGTCACAAGGATATCCCCATCAGTCAATAAATGAAAAGTTTGTAGTTTACGTATCATCGCAGATGAATCTTGTAAATATGATCTCAAATTAGTAACTAGGGGTTGAATGTGATGGTCAATGTACTTCGCCAATCCTGAGCATATAGAGTCCCTGGCAGACACAATAGGTCGCCCAGGTGGGTGTGTCAGTGACTTATGTATTTTGGGTAATAGGTATAGTATTGGTGTTTTTGGAAAGTCTATGGATAGAAAGTCACTTTCTTGTGTGGTAAGATATCCCATATGGAGTCCAAAATCAATGGATTTATCAACAAGTTTTTTATAAGACAATGTGGGGTTAAAAGATAACCTTTTATAAGTTGAGGCATCGGAAAGTTGGCGGAGTGCCTTGAGCTTATAGTCATCGTAGTTTTGAATCACAATGGCACCCCCCTTATCAGCAGGGTGTATGGTGATTGTCGGGTCATGCATCAGTGTATTAAGGGCCACCTGTTCTGTTTTAGTTATATTTGAATAAACTGGTTTAGATTTCTTTTTTAAGTCAGTTCTAATCATCCTTGTGAAACTACGTATGGAGGGATTTAAAGTAGGTGGGTCAAAAGTTGATGGTTTCTTAAAGCTGTAATTACAGTCAGTTTTATTTTGATCCTTAAAAAATTCTCTGATATTTTACTGTCTTTGGAAACGGTAAATGTCAACCTCAGTCTGGAAATTATCCGGCTTAGCTGTGGGTATAAAAGACAAACCCTTGTTCAATACTTTGTTTTCATCAAGGGACCAGGGTCTAATGCTCAAATTATACACTATGTCAGTTTTTTGTGAGTGATTTTTCTTCTTGTACCCCCCTCGTCTGATATGCCTCCTTCCAAGTTTTTTGACTGACTAGTAGTAAATGAGTTTTTATTTGCTGATCTAGTGGTAACCGTACCCCCTTGGGGTTGTGTGGTCCCTATCTTAGTTTTACCAGAATTAGAATCACTGCCTGAGCTTTCGCAACTGCTGGTGTCTATGGTGTCAACAGTGTTCTTGATAACTCTTGTTTGTGTGCGTCGCCTAGGGATGTGTTCCCTACGTCTATCGTCACTCCCATAAAGCCATTTGTACAACCTTTTTTCTCTGTAGTCTGTCTCTACTGTGCAGAGTTTTCTATTTTTAAAAGCCAGCAATTCACTATTATATTTCTTGACTAGTGTATCTAATTTGATGATCCAATTGTCAGTTTTATCATCTATTAACACCTGATAACTTTCAGCCTTAATTATCTCTATCTCAACTTGTATTTTATCCTCTAAACGGGAGACTTCCTGTATGGTGAGTAAAATTAGATCATAGGAGCATTTATTAAAGGGACAGTTCACCCCAAAACTTTCTCCCCTTTAAATTATTCCCAATGATCCTTTTTACCTGCTAGAGTGTATTAAATTGGTTGCAAGTAGCTCCTTTACTCATATTTCAGCATTTGAAATAGCTGATTTAGCTTGTGGTTTCCCAACCTATACTGAAAGTTTTGATACTGGCGTATACGCTATTGACAAGCCTAAGTAAACACAGCCAGCAGAAGAGATTACACCCTCAGTGGGGGGCATGATAGTTAAGTAATAAAATGATAATTTCCATTGTTCTCTCTATGTATTGAGCTTTGGTGTTCCAGACAAATATAAGATAAGGAAGCAAGTCTGTGTACATAAAAGTGATAACATAATGAGATCTGATATTACCTGAAGCTCAACCCATTGTAATAGGCTGTGGTTTCAAACACAAAACCAGCTACTTCAGATACACAAATAAACCTGAAAATGCAATTTCTCAAATATTTTATACTCTGCAGTTGGTATAAGTCATTTAAAATACATTTATGGAAAAACAATTTTACAGTGTACTGTCCCTTTAAGGATGCAGCACCATTGCTGCATCCTTAATAAATGCTCCTATGATCTAATTTTACTCACCATACAGGAAGTCTCCCGTTTAGAGGATAAAATACAAGTTGAGATAGAGATAATTAAGGCTGAAAGTTATCAGGTGTTAATAGATGATAAAACTGACAATTGGATCACCAAATTAGATACACTAGTCAAGAAATATAATAGTGAATTATATTTACCGTTTCCAAAGACAGTTAAATATCAGATAATTTTTTTAGGATCAAAATAAAACTGACTGTAATTACAGCTTTAAGAAACCATTAACTTTTGACCAACCTACTTTAAATCCCTCCATACGTAGTTTCACAAGGATGACTAGAACTGACTTAAAAAAGAAATCTAAACCAGTTTATTCAAATATAACTAAAACAGAACAGGTGGCCCTTGATACACTGATGCATGACCCGACAATCACCATACACCCTGCTGATAAGGGGGGTGCCATCGTGATTCAAAACTACGATGACTATAAGCTCAAGGCACTCCGCCAACTTTCCGATGCCTCAACTTATAAAAGGTTATCTTTTAACCCCACATTGTCTTATAAAAAAACTTGTTGATAAATCCATTGATTTTGGACTCCATATGGGATATCTTACCACACAAGAAAGTGACTTTCTATCCATAGACTTTCCAAAAACACCAATACTATACCTATTATCCAAAATACATAAGTCACTGACACACCCACCTGGGAGACCTATTGTGTCCGCCAGGGTCTCTATATGCTCAGGATTGGCGAAGTACATTGACCATCACCTTCAACCCCTAGTTACTAATTTGAGATCATATTTACAAGATTCATCTGCGATGATACGTAAACTACAAACTTTTCATTTATTGACTGATGGGGATATCCTCGTGACCATGGACGTTGACAGCCTCTATACTGTCATCCCCCACTTGGATGGCTTGGAGGCTGTTAGATCCATGGTCACGGGGAACCCAGACTATAGGGGTCCTCCATTAGAGTTCCTTTTGGAACTTATGGAACATTGCTTAACTAAAAATTATTTCTCTTTTGAAAGTAATTTTTATTTGCAGATAGCAGGGACAGCCATGGGCTCAAACATGGCCCCTGTCTATGCCAATATCTTTATGCTCTGGTATGAGCATCATATTATGCAACCCTACACACATCCCAACATCCTGATGTACACTAGATACATAGATGACTTGTTTTTGATTTGGCGTGGCAGTGAACTGGACTTGATACTATGGGTAGAACATCTGAATCAGATCAAAGGCCCTATTAGGTTCAAAATGGAATGTGATCATGAACAAATACACTTTTTGGATTTAAATATTTTTAAAGTCAGAACTGAACAACACATTAGATTTGGTACATCTTTATACACTAAGAGCACTGACAGAAACTCGCTGCTGCTGGCCTCTAGCTATCACCCACGACACCAAAAGATAGGCATTATCTCCTCTCAACTCACGCGAGTAATCAGGAATAATTCCGAACCAGAAATCTGCAGGGAATAATTGGATGCTATGTGTAAGAAATTGGAGGAAAGGCTATATGACATTAAGGATATTAATATGGCAAGACAGAAATTCCACATGTGTAACCAAGATTCGCTCCTAAAACATAAAGAAAGAAAAAACACGACTGAAGAAAAGTTAAACTTAATTACCACATTCTCTCCATCACATGAGACCATAAGGGATTCCATTCACAATAGATGGGACTTACTTGAGACCGACAGGAGCCTGGCATCCTGGAAAACTAACACTCCAAGAGTGGTTTACAGACGGGCGAGGAGTATCAGGGACCTACTGGTAAAAAATGATCCCAAAAGTTCCCATCAAGGTGATACGTGGTTAAAATCTTGAAAAAGTGGTTGCTACAAATGCGGTGATTATTTTAACTGTAATTCCATGCAAGTTGGAGATTCTTTTCAACATCCACACAAGAATAAAAGATATACCATTCGTTACCGTCTGAATTGTAACAGCTCATATGTCATATATATCCTAATTTGCCCCTGTTCTCTGGTCTATGTGGGGAAAACGACCACCCCTTTCAAAGATAGAATGGCGAATCACAGATGCTCCATTAGGGAGGCACTGAAGAATGGAACATCTGATCTCCCAGTTGCCCGACACTTTGCTACACAGAAACATAGCATCTCCAGCCTACGCTGCATGATTATTGATCATCTACCTATTCCAAAAAAGGGGGGAGACCGCAACAATATGTTACTTAGACTAGAGTCCAGATGGATCTACATGTTGGACACCGTCTCTCCTAAAGGATTAAACATTAAATTGGACTTTGGGCCGTTCATTGGATAAAAATGATCCACTAATGAATGAATACAAATGCACAAAATGTTTCTATCATTGGATTATAAAATGGACACTTTTTGAATTTGCTCATTGTTCCAGCTTCTACTATGTTTTTAACTTTTTTCATTTTCATTTTTTTTCATTTCTTCTTCTCTACATTTTTTCTCTTCCTTTGCTACTTGGCTAATGTGTTATTAGATGTCATTTATTCAACATCACCACCCCCAATATGTTGCTGGATTGTGTGCTCTATCAAGCATTTTCTGCTAATCTTGCATGGGAGCTTCATATTAACCAATGGGGATGTACCCACTACAAGTGGGGCATTCGTGTTGTCTGATTTGAATAGATCGAATGTGTATTACACCCCATCGATATTTCCTGATATTCCTGCATTAGCTGTTGCTCTATGAATAAATGCGAGGGTGTACCCGCTATAGGTGGGACATTTGATCTCCTCACTACAACTTTTGAATGTGTATTACATCCCAGTACAATGTTCAGTACATCATGCGCCAAGGTGAACATGCAGCTTCTACGTTGATTGACAAAAATTTGACCCCTCACCAACCTATCTGAAACATACGGCATTGTTGTGCCAGAAGCAGTTCATAAGTCACAGGCTAATATCCCTTTGTTTGGGGAAGTTTCGCTCACAGCAGAGACAAGTGGGCGTGTATGATAACGCCTGAAAACATTGCAAGTTCATTGGACACTACTCCGGTGCAGATCACTCCCACATATGCAAATTAGCCATGCAGTTGCTCAACTAACAGCGCAATGAAGTATAAAGCTTGTGGGTGGGAACGGAACCAGTTGATCAGATTTGCAAGTGATTATCCACAGCTGAACACAGCCTTGATGTCAGCTATGACTTGTATAAATATAACACATTCAGCCAGTAGTTTTATGCTCTCATGGGGAACACTAACAGCTCAACTAACAGCGCAATGAAGTATAAAGCTTGTGAGTGGGAACAGAACCAGCTGATCAGATTTGCAAGTGATTATCCACAGCTGAACACAGCCTTGATGTCAGCTATGACTTGTATAAATATAACACATTCAGCCAGTAGTTTTATGCTCTCATGGGGAACACCACATAGCTGGTGTGACCACTTGGGATTTACCTTTTGGGACATTTGAAAAAGATGCCAGTTAGGCATCGAAACATCATGTTTTTCCCAAGATTTTAACTTTTTGTATTATTAAAAGCTAAATTTTACTTACAAATGACCAGTGAGTGCTGCCTTTTTTGCATAGTACATACTGTTTTGACATTGCACCCTGGCAGCTGCTACTAAATATATGGTGTGCATTTCTACACAGGACTTTGCTTTATATATATATATATATATAATTTCAAAAGGAGTAGATATAAGTCAAAGGGAAGTGCACTCCAAAGGTCTTGAAACAACAAAGGTCACTTTAATTGTGAACGTTTTCGAGTCTATCAGACAGTGTCTGAGGACAAGTCTGATAGACTCAAAAAAGTTCACAATTAAAGTGACCGTTGTTGTTTCAAGACCTTTGGAGTGCGCTTCCCTTTGACTTATATCTACTCCTTTTGCTGAAACTAAGGCCATTGTATTGAAATTCTGGAGTGCACATTGTCTGGAATATATATATATATGTATTCAGAGTTCATCTCATAAAAATTAGATTTTTCTTCCAAGTACCTTCAAACACACAGACTTATCTAGTCCTGATACCCAATTAGGGTGAGAGAGAAGAAAGAAAAAAAAAAGGGAACCCCACCGCCCCCATCTCCTCCTGCCAGTTCCTACATCGCATGCTGATACTTTCAGCTCCTTGAACTCCCCGGCTACAGAATAGCAGGACACCCACTAACTTTACCCCTAGTCGCTCCAGCGGCCCTTTGCCCCAGAGCTCCGCTCTTTTGGGGATGAGCATGAGTAAGAGTTAACAGCCCGAAACGTTGCTTTATGCTGCTGTGTGCCAGTGCTTTGTATAAACTGAAATGGATTAATAAAAGACAAGTTTGTTAAACTTTTTTCCTTATTCATTGGTGCTGTGGAAACCGGTTGTCTATAGTTTACACAGAGGTGTTTGCAGTAGCCCTCTACCACGTGCATCAGGTGTGTGCTGTCTATCATTTGGGAACTCTCTTTTGGGGATTGGTAGCCCCAAGGGAGGACAAGAGATGGGGGAATACCAGGGGGGGGAGCTCCTTTGAAAACCGGGGGTTTTGGACACCCCTAGCCCCATAATGTCAACGGGCTGTATCTCCGGTCCCCAGTAACTAATCATGCCGCTTTTTGGAAAGTGGCATCTGGGGACCGAGAGCTTTCAATTGACACCCTGGAAGTGCCGCCGCTCCCCAGGGATCACCCACCGAAACTATCACACATGGGATTTTGTGGGATTATGGCTGCTATGAAGGCGCCGGTCTGTCTGGAGGGGCGGGAATGGCGGGACAATTGTGGGATTGTCCATTGTCTTATCAAGATGAGCTTTGTGTATAAAAGGAGTGTATGTTTTACAATAAAATCAGTTCCTGTTTCACCTGAATGCTAGTATGTCTAGTTATTTGAGTGGGCTCCTGCTAAAATCACTTTCCTGGGCTACATAGCAGCCTGTTCCAGGCAGAGGAAGGACCCTCTGGCAGAGCTACCTAGTCTGGGTCACCGGAGTCTGCCACAGGGTGGGACCCTGAATACCGGTGCTTTCGGGCATCAGAGGTGGCTACAGGCTGTGGTCACTTGGCAGCTACATAGCTGCAGTCGGCAGGGAGGAAGCAGGACCCGTTTGACTGAGCTACCCAGTCGGGGTAGCCGGGGTATCCGTCACAATAGCTATTCAACAGCCATTCAGGCACAATTTTTAGCAGACATGCTACATTATATTTTTTAAATGACTAGGGTAAGTTAAGTCCTACAAAATCCCATAGCTGTGTAAGTCTAAAAAGAGAAAGCTTAGGTTTACCTTTGCCCCATAGAAAAGCTTTTAGGGCTGTATTTATATTTTTTACATCTTTATTCTTTAGGAAAATGGGTAAATTCTGCATAAGGTATAACAATGTGGGTAAAGTTACCATTTTAATTAAATTGATTTTTCCAGCAAGGGTCAGCGGGAAGGTTGCCCATCTCTTAAACTCTTTTTGAGTTTTATTAAAGACGCTGCAGAAATTCCCCTCATACCAATCTTCTGGTTGATTACTTGCATAAATAACCAGATATTTTAACTATTTAACAATTTTGAAGGGTAGATCATATCTTTCTTTTTATAGATCCATAATAGTTCTGACTTTTGAGTAATAACTGCATATCCTGAAAGGGAGCCAAACATATTTAAAATTTATAATAAGTTTAGGCACATTTTCATAGATATTACTTAAGAATACTAACGGCTAGATTTAGAGTTTTGTCGGTAACGACACGCGTAGCTAACGCCGGCTTTTTTCTGGCCGCACCTTTAAAATAACTCTGGTATTGAGAGTCCATAGAATGTCAGCGTTAGGCTCCAAAAAAAGTTGCTTACGGACGCGGCCAACCTCAAAAACGTGCTCGTGCACGATTCCCCCATAGAAAACAATGGGGCTGTTTGAGCTGAAAAAAAACCTAACACCTGCAAAAAAGCCGCGTTCAGCTCCTAACGCAGCCCCATTGTTTGCTATGGGGAAACACTTCCTACGTCTGCACCTAACACCCTAACATGTACCCCGAGTCTAAACACCCCTAACCTTACACTTATTAACCCCTATTCTGCCGCCCCTGCTATCGCTGACCCCTGCATATTATTATTAACCCCTAATCTGCCGCTCCGTAAACCGCCGCTACTTACATTATCCCTATGTACCCCTAATCTGCTGCCCTAACATCGCCGACCCCTATATTATATTTATTAACCCCTAATCTGCCCCCCACAACATTGCCTCCACCTGCCTACACTTATTAACCCCTAATCTGCTGACCGGACCGCACCGCTATTATTATAAAGTTATTAACCCCTAATCCGCCTCACTAACCCTATAATAAATAGTATTAACCCCTAATCTGCCCTCCCTAACATCGCCGACACATAACTTCAATTATTAACCCCTAATCTGCCGACTGGAGCTCACCGCTATTCTAATAAATGTATTAACCCCTAAAGCTAAGTCTAACCCTAACACTAACACCCCCCTAAATTAAATATAATTTTAATCTAACGAAATTAATTAACTCTTATTAAATAAATTATTCCTATTTAAAGCTAAATACTTACCTGTAAAATAAATCCTAATATAGCTACAACATAAATTATAATTATATTATAGCTATTTTAGGATTAATATTTATTTTACAGGTAACTTTGTATTTATTTTAACCAGGTACAATCAGCCAATCAGAATCAAGTTCAATCCGATTGGCTGATTGGATCAGCCAATCGGATTGAACTTGATTCTGATTGGCTGATTCCATCAGCCAATCAGAATATTCCTACCTTAATTCCGATTGGCTGATAGAATCCTATCAGCCAATCGGAATTCGAGGGACGCCATCTTGGATGACGTCATTTAAAGGAACCGTCATTCGTCGTCTAGTCGTCGGTTGAAGAAGATGGGTCCGCGGTGGAGGTCTTCAAGATGGAACCGGTCCTCATCGGATGAAGATAGAAGATGCCGCTTGGAAGATGATGGTTGCCGGTCCGGATCTACTCTTCTTCCCGGATAGGATGAAGACTTTGGAGCCTCTTCTGGACTTCTTCATCCGTCGGATGATGGATGTCTAGCCCCCACTTGGGCTTAGATGAAGATTTTGGAGCCAGGACCGATCGGTGATACCCGGTGAGGTGAAGATAAGGTAGGAAGATCTTCAGGAGCTTAGTGTTAGGTTTATTTAAGGGGGGTTTGGGTTAGATTAGGGGTATGTGGGTGGTGGGTTATAATGTTGGGGGGGGTATTGTATGTTTTTTTTTACAGGCAAAAGAGCTGAATTCTTTGGGGCATGCCCCGCAAAGGGCCCTGTTCAGGGCTGGTAAGGTAAAAGAGCTTTGAACTTTAGTAATCTAGAATAGGGTAGGGCATTTTTTTATTTTGGGGGTCTTTGTTATTTTATTAGGGGGCTTAGAGTAGGTGTAATTAGTTTAAAATTGTTGTAATATTTTTCTTATGTTTGTAAATATTTTTTTATTTTTTGTAACTTAGTTATTTTTTATTTTTTGTACTTTAGTTAGTTTATTTAATTGTAGTTATTTGTAGGTATTGTATTTAATTAATTTATTGATAGTGTAGTGTTAGGTTTAATTGTAGGTAATTGCAGGTATTTTATTTAATTAATTTATTGATAGTGTAGTGTTAGGTTTAATTGTAACTTAGGTTAGGATTTATTTTACAGGTAATTTTGTAATTATTTTAACTATTTTAGCTATTAAATAGTTCTTAACTATTTAATAGCTATTGTACCTGGTTAAAATAAATACAAAGTTACATGTAAAATAAATATTAATCCTAAAATAGCTATAATATCATTATAATTTATATTGAAGCTATATTAGGATTTATTTTACAGGTAAGTATTTAGCTTTAAATAGGAATAATTTATTTAATAAGAGTTAATTAATTTTGTTAGATTTAAATTATATTTAACTTGGGGGTGTTAGTGTTAGGGTTAGACTTAGCTTTAGGGGTTAATACATTTATTAGAATAGCGGCGAGATTCGGTCGGCAGATTAGGGGTTAATAATTGAAGTTAGGTGTCGGCGATGTTAGGAAGGGCAGGTTAGGGGTTAATAAATATAATATAGGGGTCGGCGGTGTTAGGGGCAGCAGATTAGGGGTACATAGCTATAATGTAGGTGGCGGCTCTTTGCGGTCGGCAGATTAGGGGTTAATTATTGTAGGTAGGTGGCGGCGACGTTGTGGGGGGCAGGTTAGGGGTTAATAAATATAATATAGGGGTCGGCGATGTTAGGGCAGCAGATTAGGGGTACATAGCTATAATGTAGCTGGCGGCGGCGTGCGGACGGCAGATTAGGGGTTAATAAGTGTAGGTAGCTGGCGGCGACGTTGTGGGGGGCAGATTAGGGGTTAATAAATATAATATAGGGGTCGGCGGTGTTAGGGGCAGCAGATTAGGGGTACATAAGGATAACGTAGGTGGCGGTCGGCAGATTAGGGGTTAAAAAAATTTAATCGAGTTGCGGCGATGTGGGGGGACCTCGGTTTAGGGGTACATAGGTAGTTTATGGGTGTTAGTGTACTTTAGAGCACAGTAGTTAAGAGCTTTATGAACCGGCGTTAGCCCAGAAAGCTCTTAACTACTGACTTTTTGGACGTTTGTCGTTAGATTTCTAACGCTCACTTCAGACACGACTCTAAATACCGGAGTTAGAAAAATCCCATTGAAAAGATAGGATACGCAATTGACGTAAGGGGATCTGCGGTATGGAAAAGTCGCGGCTGAAAAGTGAGCGTTAGACCCTTTTTTGACTGACTCCAAGTACCGGAGGTAGCCTAAAACCAGCGTTAGGAGCCTCTAACGCTGGTTTTCACGGCTACCGCCAAACTTCAAATCTAGGCCTAAGAGATCATCCGCATAAAAAGAGATTTGGATGTTTTTCTCCCCTACTGGAATACCTTTTAATTCTTTACATAGAACCACTGCCAATAGTTAAATACTTAAAGTGAATGTAAACTTAAGCCGTGAAAACGGCATTCTATAGACTTTTAAAAATTAGTTTAAGTTTAATTCATGAAATTGTTTAAATTTTTGTATCTTCTTACATTTTTATCTTTTAACTGCACCGCCATTAAGCCCAGCTCTCCCGCCTGCCATACTTTCTAATTGATTGACAGATAACTATTCTTCAAGCAACTAATCATGGCTTCCCCCCAGGACATTCAGACCCTTTGCATAAACGTCACAGCCCAGGGGGAAACCATGATTATTTGTTTAAAGCATTGTCATCTGTCAATCAATTAGACAGTATAGCAGAGGGGTTTCCCCCTATTCGGCGGTGCAGTTAAAAGACAAAAATGTAAAAAAAATACATACATTTAAACAATTTAATGAATTAAACTTTTGCTAATTTTTAAAAGTCTATAGAATGCCGTTTTCACGGCATTGTTAAGTTTACATTCACTTTAAAGGACCACTCAATGCAGTAGAATTACATAATTAACAAGTACATAATAAAAAGACAATTCAATAGCACTTACTCTGAATTTAAAAATAAGCAGTAGATTTTTTTTCTGACAATATTTTTATTTTCTCCCATTATCCAGCCCCCTGTATCATGTGACAGACATCAGTCAATCTCAGACTAGTATATGTATACCCTGTGAGCTTGTGCACATGCTCAGAAGGATTTTGTTCCCCAGAAAGTGTGAATATAAAACGACTGTGCAAAATTTGATAATGGAAGTAAACTGTAAAGTGTCTTAAAACTGCATGCTTTTTCTGATTCATGAAAGTTTATTTTGTCTTGAGTGTCCCTTTAAGTTAAATAATAGGGGGGAAAGTGGGCAACCTTGTCGTGTTCCCCTAGTAGGTGTACATATCCCATTAATTATAAGCGCAGATAATGGTTATTATATAAGGAGCAAATAAAATCTAAAAAAGGACCATGGAAACCAAACTGGCCTACAGATTCATAAAGGTGGTCCCAGCTGATGGAGTCGAATGCCTTTTCTGCGTCTATGACAATAACAGCCTTATCCTCTTTATAGACCGTCCCTTTTTTCTTTTCTATATTATAATAATCAAGGGTCAATAAGAGTTTATGTAGATTAGAGAAGGAGGATCGTCCCTTTATAAATCCTGTTTGGTCCTATAGATCAGGTTTGGAATAAAGTTCTGCAATCTTGCAGCTACTATACTAGCAAGTATCTTGTACTCTAAGTTCAATAGCTATATAGGGCGGTAAGAATCCAGCTTTTCAGGATTTTTATCTTTTTTGAGGCTAAGGGAAATTAGGGAACTCGTGACATTTTTTGACATTGGAGAATCTTGTAAGAAATATTTATTAAATAACCTATGAAGGGGATCAACATTCTGCTTGCAGAGGATTTTATAATATGCAATTGGGAGGGCATCTGGCCCTGCTGTCTTATTAACCTAATATGTCCTAGGACATGAAGGAAACGAATCTGTGGCGCCGCTTTCGGCTAAATATACTCTCAGTACCAGGCTAATTTATACAATTCAAATGCAGGTGTTACCAATGTAAAATATTGCTACTCTGAAGCATTTATAGGGGAGCAATATCCAATTGCCGCTATCGGCTAATCTATATATTAACAATGTTGCTTTGAGTTTATTCCGTTAAATCCTAATGTAGATGCTATTATGCTACACCAATATAAGGAAGCAGGTTCCGTAAAAACCTAATACAGATTGATCAGTATTAGTAAATGTTATTCTCTTGCACTGATGTAGGGATATTAAGAATTGAAATACATTCGCCACTTAGTGGCTAAATGCACATCAATGTCAGGCTGTAAAAATAGTTGTCAAAGAATCTCATTATCAATTAGGTGGTCAGCGATAAGTTGGTTAATTGCACAGCACAAGCTGCTTCAGTCAGATGAACTCCTGCACATGGTATTGTGCAAATTGGTTTTTGTTTTTTTTCTATGATGATTATTGTCTGATTAATCGGATAGAAAAAAAGATTAAAAAAATAAATAAATTCAATTTTTTTTGCACACTCTTAGTTGCAGTAGATCATCAGATTAAAGCAGCTGGTGCTGTGCAACTGACCAACTAATCGCTGACCACCTAATTGATAATGAGATTTGTTGACAACTATTTTTATGATCAAACTTACCGATTAGTTGTTGCAGCCCTAGTAGAAAACTAGTTACATTTACACCTAACATAAGCCCTGAGTCTAAACACCCCTAATCTGCCACCCCGACATCGCCGCCAGCTAGATAATGTTATCAACCCCTCTTCTGCTGCTCCCCGACCCTGCCGCCACCTAAATAAATGTTTTAACCCCTATCCCGCTGCTCCCAGACCCCGCCGCCAACTAAATAAAGTTATTGACCCCTATCCTGCCGCTCCCGGATCCTGCCGCCACTAAATAAAGGTATTAACCCCTAAACCTCTGGCCTCCCACATCACTATCACTAACTAAAGCTATTAACCCCTAAACCGCCAGCCCCCCACATCGCCATAAACTAAATTAAACTATTAACTCCTAAACCTAACAAGCCACACATCCCTAACTTAAAATAAATTTAAACTTACCTGTAGTTTAATTAACCTACCCTAACTAATATACTACACTTAAATTAAACTAGCAATTATATTAACTAAAGTACATATTAAAAAAAAAAACTAACCCTACTCAAATTATTTAAATCTACTATTTAGCCTTATTACAAATTACTAAACTACAAAAAAAATAAACGCTAAGTTACAAAAAATAAAAAACACTAAATTAAGAAGAAAAAAAACACATTATCAAAAGTAAAAAAGAATTACACCTAATCTAATAGCCCTATCAAAATAAAAAAGCCCCCCCAAAATAAAAAAAAACCCTAGCCTACACTAAACTACCAATGGCCCTTAAAGGGGCCTTTTGCGGGGCATTGCCCCAAAGAAATCAGCTCTTTTACCTGTAAAAAAAATACAAACACCCCCAACAGTAAAACTTACCACCCCCACAACCAAACCCCCCAAATAAAAACCCTATCTAAAATAACCTAAGATCCCCATTGCCCTGAAAAGGGCATTTGTATGGGCATTGACCTTAAAAGGGAATTTAGCTCTTTTACTGCCCAGGCCCTATTCTAAAAATAAAACCCACCCAAAAAAAACCTTAAATAAACGTAACACTAACCCCACTTAAGTTCTTGAAGTTCGGCTTGAAGGATCCATCCAGCCGGCAAGAAGTTTCAACTGGGCGGCAACAAGTCTTCATCCGGGCGGTCTCTTCCATCGTCATCCAGCCGGCAAAGTCTTCATCCAGACGGCCTCTTCTATCTTCATCCATCTGGCGCAGAGTGGGTCCATCCTGAAGACATCCGGTGCGGAGCTCCTCTTCAATACGGTCGCTGCAGTAAACTGGAACTTGAATGCAAGTGACGTCATCCAAGATGGCGTCCCTTGCATTCCTATTGGCTGAAAGGTTCTAATCAGTCAATCCTAAATAAAGTTGGTAAAAAGCTGAATAGACGCTAGATTGATGACTGTCAGTTAACAACAGTCCGATGCTCATCGCCCCGTGCTTGGTGCGCGGCTTTTTTATAAATATGGAGATCATATTCAGGTCAGCGGCCGCAATGTTAGGCGATGTTAGGCAAGCGTATTGGTGCCGTCGAATTCAAGAAAGTTGACGACTTGATAGATATCCCCCTGAATGTGTTTCTGAATACTCTAAAATAACTGTTTAATTTTTATGACATTTAGTACCCTTTTTCCTCTGATTCAGACGATCTATAGGATATTGGGCTATCATATTAAAATCATCTGCAACTATTAATCTATTGCTTGTGTGTTCCATTAACTTCTTTTTAAGATTATTCTAGAATTTTTTTATCCAAGGAGTTAGGCCCATACACATTACATAAAATATAATGCTGTTCTTAAATATCTATCTTTAAATTAATATATCTGCCCTCAGTATCTATTTCAGAATTGATAATTTTATATTTAACATTTTTATGCAGCAGAATAGCATCTCTTTTCCTTACTAGACCATCTGTTGCGATTACTTCTCCTACCCACCCTACTTTTAACTAAAGGCTTTCTTTATGTTGCTGATTTGTTTCTTGTAAATAGGCAATTCTACTATTGAGAACTCTTAATTCTTTAATTATCATTTTTCTTTTAATGAGAGAAGTAATACCTCGAACATTCCAAGATACTAATTTAAGAGTAGCCATAACCTATTTCACTATACAAAGCAGCAATCGGTGAGGAGAGTAGGGGGAGAGGAGAGAGAGAAAAACAAAATAAGAAAAGGAACCCCAATAAACAGCAAACACAAACATAGCCTATTTGGCATTCATTCTGGTCTATTTTATACATATCTAAAATTATATAATGCCCAAAATCATGAGCAGACCATAGAAATAAGTAACAGCCAATAGAATGCGAGGTCAATCCGATTGGCTGATTGGATCAGCCAATTGGATTGAACTTCAATCTGATTGAATCAGCAAATCAGATTTTTCTTACCTTAATTCCGATTGGCTGATAGAATCCTATCAGCCAATCGGAATTCGAGGGACGCGATCTTGGATGACGTCCCTTAAAGGGACACTCAGGTTAAATTACATTTTCATGATTCAGATACAGCATGTAATTTTAAACAACTTTCCAATTTACTTCCATTAAAAAAAATGTGCACAGTCTTTTATATTTACAATTTTTGAGTCACCAGATCCTACTGAGCATGTGCAAGAATTCATAGACTATACGTATATGCATTTGTGATTGGCTGATTGCTATCACATGGTACAAGGGGAGTGGAAATATACATAACTGAAATTTGTTATAAAAAAATCTACTACTTATTTGAAGTTCAGACTAAGTGATATTGCATTGTCTTGTTATCTTGCATTTGTTGATTATGCAAATCTAATGTGTTGACTGGTCCTTTAAAGGAACCGTCATTTGTCGTTAGTCCATCGGTTGAAGAGGATGGCTCCGCGTCGGCTGGATGGAAGATGGCTCCGCTCCGGATGGATGAAGATAGAAGACCCCGCTTGGATGAAGACTTCTACCGGATGGAGGACCTCTTCTTGCACCGCTTGGATGAAGACTTCTACCGGATGGATGACCTCTTCTTGCTCCGCTTGGATGAAGAATTCAGCTCGGCTGGGTGAAGACGACTCAAGGTAGGGAGATCTTCTTCAGGGGGTTAGTGTTAGGTTTATTTAAGGGGGTATTGTGTGGGTTAGAGTAGGGTTATGTGGGTGGTGGGTTTTAATGTTGGGGGGGGTTGTATTTTTATTTACAGGTAAAAGAGCTGATTACTTTGGGGCAATGCCCCGCAAAAAGCCCTTTTAAGGGCTTGTAAAAGAGCTGATTACTTTGTAATTTAGAATAGGGTAGGGCATTTTATTATTTTGGGGGGCTTTTTTATTTTATTTTATTAGGGGGCTTAGATTAGGTGTAATTAGTTTAAACTTCTTGTAATTTTTTTTATTTTCTGTAATTAGTTTTTTTTTGTATTATATTTAATTGTATTTTAGTTTAGCTAATTGTAGTTAATTTATTTAATTAATTTATTGATAGTGTAGTGTTAGATGTATTTGTAACTTAGGTTAGGATTTATTTTACAGGTAATTTTGAAATTATTTTAACTAGGTAGCTATTAAATAGTTATTAACTATTTAATAGCTATTGTACCTAGTTAAAATAAATACAAAGTTGCCTGTAAAATAAATATAAATCCTAAAATAGCTACAATGTAACTAAAAGTTATATTGTAGCTATATTAGGGTTTATTTTATAGGTATTTAGTTTTAAATAGGAATAATTTATTTAATTATAGTAAATTTATTTAGATTAATTTAAATTATATTTAAGTTAGGGGGGTGTTAGGGTTAGGGTTAGACTTAGGTTTAGGGGTTAATAACTTTATTATAGTAGCGGCGACGTTGGGGGCGGCAGATTAGGGGTTAATAATTGTAGGTAGGTGGCGGCGATGTGGGGGGGCAGATTAGGGGTTAATAAAATTTATTATAGTGTTTGCGAGGTGGGAGTGTAGCGGTTTAGGAGTTAATACATTTATTATAGTGGCGGCGAGGTCCGGTCGGCAGATTAGGGGTTAATAAGTGTAGGTAGGTGGCAGCGACGTTGGGGGGGGGCAGATTAGGGGGTAATAAATATAATATAGGTGTTGGCGATGTTAGGGGCAGCAGATTAGGGGTTCATAAGTATAATGTAGGTTGCGGCGGTGTTCGGAGCGGCAGATTAGGGGTTAAAAAATTTTATTATAGGGTTTGCGATGTGGGGGGGCCTCGGTTTAAGGGTTCATAGGTAGTTTATGGGTGTTAGTGTACTTTAAATTTATTCATATTATCAATTTTTCTTCGTTCTCTTGCTATCCTTATTTGAAAAAGAAGACATCTAAGCTTTTTTTTTTATTCAGAACTCTGGACAGCACTTTTTTATTGGTGGATGAGTTTATCCACCAATCAGCAAGAACAACCCAGGTTGATCACCAAAAATGGGCCGGCATCTAAACTTACTTTCTTGCATTTCAAATAAGATACCAAGAGAATGAAGAAAATTTGAAAATAGGAGTAAATTAGAAAGTTGCTTAAAATGTCATGCTCTATCTGAATCACGAAAGAAAAAATTTGGGTACAGTGTCCCTTTAACTACTGACTTTTTTTGACGGTAGGAGTCTTATCGGTAGAGGCTCTACCGCTCACTTCTTCCAAGACTCGAAATACCAGCGTTAGGCAAATCCCATTGAAAAGATAGGATACGCAATTGACGTAAGGGGATCTGCGGTAGCCTCGAGTCGCGGAAAGAAAGTGAGCGGTAGACCCTTTCCTGTCTGATTCTAAATACCAGCGGGCGTTAAAAAGCAGCGTTAGGACCCCTTAACGCTGCTTTTGACGGCTAACGCCAAACTCTAAATCTAGGCGAAAGTAAATTAACATTGCAATCCTACTGTCTTCACGTTTGTGCATCACACATGAGTTTCTATATCATCACTGGTCCCTTAATCCAATCTCCAATAGACTGGTCAAACTGTTCAAAGAAATTACAAAACATATTCTCATCTGACTTCACTGCCCATTATCCTTCCAGCTTTGGACATATTTTTTCAAATACTGGCCTTTTACTATTATTATTATCATTTATTTGTATAGCCTCTCTGAATAGGTGTGTTTCAAGGAGCGTCTGAAGCTATACATGGTTGGAGATAGTCTGATGGAGAGGGGGTAGAGAGTTCCTGAGGACACAAGCAGCAGGTGAGAAGTCTTTGAGCCGGGAGAGGGACATAAAGATAACAGGAGTGGAGAGATGTAGGTCAGAGGTTGATTGAAGAGTAAGGGTAAGGGAGTATTTGGAAATGAGAGAGAAAATATAGCTGGCAGTGAGGCTGTTGAGTGCTTTATAGGTTAGGGTTAATACTTTGAATTGTATTCTGGAGTGTATGGGGATCCAGGGTAGAGACTGGCAGAGTGGAGCAGCTGATGTAGATTTGCAACTTCGGTGGATGGGTCTAACTGAAGCCTTCATTATATATTTGAAGGGGGAGAGGCGGTGTTTGGGAAGGCCATTTAGAAGTAGATTGCAGTAGTAAATTTGTGACAAAATAAGGGAATGAATTTGTATTTTGTAGTTTCTTGGGTAAGGAAAGGACGAATTCTGGAAATGTTAAGAGGTGTGAACAGCAGGTTTTGCGAGTGATTGTATATGTGGAGTGAATTTGAGTTCAAAGTCAAATGTGACTCTAAGACAGCAGAACTGGAGTGAGGTGTTGAGAATAGAGTCTCCAACTGTAAGAGAAATGTCAG
The DNA here is from genome assembly GCF_027579735.1 of Bombina bombina. Taxonomy (NCBI): domain Eukaryota; kingdom Metazoa; phylum Chordata; class Amphibia; order Anura; family Bombinatoridae; genus Bombina; species Bombina bombina. Next base: position 910,529,564 of record NC_069504.1, on the reverse strand, counting down.
GTGTTGGATGTCTCACAGAGGGGGGAAATAAGAATCAGTTCAGTTTTGTCTGGTTTGAGGAAGGGGTTATGCACCTCAAACGTCACCAGTATTATAATGGATTAAAAATTGTTTTGCTTTTTCTCTGCAAATCCAGTGAGCGCAGTCTCTCTTTTTTGGTTTATATTCTCATATTTTTATGGGTGAGGGAGAGGGGCCCTATGAGCAATCAGTTGGAGGGAGAGGGTGATCCCTACACTACAGAATATATATTTTTTTCTAAATACAATATAAATAAAACTATTAAGCGGGCCCTGGCAGATAGCCAGTCTGCATGCATACCTGCTGTTTCTGGACAAAGGGGACCCCATAGAAGCTTTACCAATAAAATAAAATGACTGGAAAAAAATAATTAAAAAAAATAATAAAAGTGCTTTATTTTCTTTTAAAATTTTCGTTTTCGGTTGGGGTATACTGTTTTTATGATGCAAGCAGGCATTATCCAATGCATGCATACCAGGAAGGAGCAGCAAAATAGATTGACAGTTTCTCTCAGCCTTCGAGTGGAAGCCTGTAACGTTTTCTAGCCAACCAGCATTCTCAGGGAGAGGGAGGGAAGTAAATGGGTCATTTTTAACTTATTGCAGAGTGCTCAGAGGAGGCTCAGATCTGTGGAGGAACTGGAGGAGGCTATGGACACATCCGGGTGGTTTTGTCATAGTAGCAATGCTGATGGTACTTGCACTTGGGTCAGTTACAAACAGTTGTTTAATGTAACACTGGTCAAAGGTCATATCCCAAACAATCAAAACAGTGAGTGGGTGGCTGAGATTCAACAAAGGAAGCCTGCTTTTTTTGAGTGGTAGTGTGCCACCGCCACCACTTATGGTTCCAGCCAGTGAACCAACACCCCATCCCACTCAAACTCTCTAGCAGTGCTGCTGGTGGTGGTGGCAGAGGGTTGCACCATTGCATGTACTGTCGTGGCTGTGTTTGTGGTGGCTGCCACTGATGTTCTTGTAGCTGGGGAAGGAAAGAGTCTGCAGCGGAGCTTTGAGGGGGAAGCAAATTAGATAAAATAAGTAAATTGGAAAGTTGTTTAAAAGTACATTCTCTATTTGAATGATGAATGAAAAAAAAATGTGTTCCATGTCCCTTTAAATATAGACACTTTCAGTATAGTATACTAGTTACTGTATCCAGGGTCAGCTCCAGAATGAATGAAAGGGGGGGGCATTTATTTTTCACGAGGGGGCACGCATTTACAAAGCATGTATGAGAGTCAAAATAAGAACAGACCTACATATTTTGCAGGAAAGTGTAGCTTCTGGCTGGCTTATCCTTCACTATTAACATTTGGAGAATATGTGCTAAATCTCTAGGTAAAAGAATGAAGTCTGAATCCTATGCAGTGCACTAAAACAAAACCATTAAACTTGAGCCCCCCCAGTGCAATAGCTCCTTAAAAACAATTCACCCCTTAATCACCATGATCCAAATCCCTTAAACTCATTCTCAAATCTCAATAATGTCCCCTAAACAGCCATGCACCCCAAACCCCCAAATAGAATTAACCTCTTTGTATGCAATAGTAGTGAGGATACTAGGTTTTCAGGTACTGGTAATTTTGTAGATTAGATTTAGCTATATTTGTTTCACAATAGCTAACGGATATCAGGCTACTTAATACAACCTATGTACTGTGAACCTATAAGAAAATGATTGTATCATATAAATATAAGTCTGTAAATGGCTACCGCTTCTATCAATACCTCAAAGGTGCACTGTGATCTTAGGCCCGGCCTAAGATCACAGTGCACTTTTGAGGCGTCGATAGAAGCCGGTAGCAATTTATAGACTTATATTTATATGATACAATCATTTTCTTGTTATGGTCTATTGTTTAAGAAAATGAGTAACTCACGATAGTTAGGTAAAATTAATAGGGTTAAAGACAAGACCAAAAAGTCTCTAACTTCCAATTCCAAATAAGAGGTTAAGACACGGAGCTCTTACAGATGCGTGATGCGACCTCACAGTTTGGCAGCTTACTCCGCCCCCAGCATGCAGCATTACATAACAATTCATTATTTTATTTATTATTTTTAAAGCATATGATTATATCAATTTTTTTGAGGGGGCACAGTATTCTATTTGGGTGGGCATTGCCCCCCAAAGCCCCCCCTTGGAGCCGATCCTGACTGTATCTTCAAGTAAACTTTTTAGTTTTACTAAAAATGCAGTGCAAACAAATTAGATGTAAAAATAAAATAAGTTTCAAATCACTTCCATTTTCAAATGTGCTTTGTTCTCTTGGTATCTATTGTTGAAAATTAATACAGTATGCACATATGCTACACTATAGGGAGCTAGCTAGTGATTAGTGCCTGCATACATTTGTCTCTTGTGATTGGCTAACTCGACGTGTTCAGCTAGCTGCCTGTAGTGCAAAGGATAGAATAAAGCATATTTGATATTAAAAGTAAATTTGAAAGTTGTTTAAAATTGTATGTTCTATCTGAATCATGAATTACATTTTTGGGGTTTCCTGTCCCTTTAAGAATTACATAGAACATTGAAACTAATATAGCTGATTACAGCTTCAGATTAAGAAAAATGGCAAGAATCTGCACTGTAGCTGAAAACAAAAATTTTAGTATAAAATGAATATTTCAAAAGAAATTCGTTTGAAATGAATATGACCATGAATGAAAATGAATTAAAAACAAAAACATTTATTTTACAGAAAATTTCGGCCAAACTTAATGTTTTCCCTTGCACATCTCTACTAGAATGTCACCTTTAATTGAACTAAGGCTTGTGCCTTGATAGAGACTGGTTTATGTCACTTTGTAGTTGACATCTTGGGCCATAAACTGAGCTTAGGCACCAGGACTCTGGTTGTGTGTAATACAATTTCTCAAGTAACACTTAAAGTGCCATAAAATAGGTTGATATCTGTGCATATCCTAAAAGGGCTAATTCATTTAAAATAGTTTGCATTAAAAAATTGTTTAAAAATTGCTGGCAAGTATTTTAAAATAATTTTCAAAAAAAGGCAAAATGAATTACATAGCTAAGCTGCCTGGAGCAGCTAACACCACCCCTCTTATCAGTGTTTAGACACAGGCATTGTATTTCAACTGAGTTCACAGCTTCTAGGCATGCTTCAGCAGATAATCCCTATTCACTTTTGCATTTTACCAAAAGAACAATAAACATAGATACAGCCATAAAAGGAGTTGTGTGGGGGGAGATAGAGCTTTACAATTCAGAAACTAAAAAGAAAGGGTTAATGGCGAGGCACTGCAGTATAAATTTGCAGTAAAATAATTAAACTATATATTATATTATTTTGTCTCTATCCCAACTTGTTTTATGTCCCTTTAAAACTATTTATTTTTATAAGTTGAATGAATTTTAAGGATAGACCCAGGGAAATACTTCATTTGAAAAAAACAGAAACAAAATACTTAGCACACAAAGAAAAAGTCAACCCCTCACACCTACAATTATGAGGTCTTCATGACAGTAGCTTTATGCAATACTTTGTGAATAACGCCAAAGTCGTCTAAGACCTTGGCCTCTAGTTATCAACGTGTCTACTTACCTGCCTTCACCGGCCCAATACGCCCGCCTAAGCTCGCCTACCATCGCCGCCGCGGACCTGAAAAATCTCGCCAAAGTTATCAATAAATCTGTCAAAAAGCCGCGCACCAAGTACGGGGCGATGAGCAGCGGACTGTGATAGTTATCACTCATCCGATCTCGCTGCTCTTCGGCTTTTTGACAGCTTTATTGACAAGCTGTCACTAAGCACCCACACTAAACTATACTGTGCTACCTCCTATACCGGCGCTCCCCGCAACTAAATAAAGTTATTAACCCCTAAACTGCCGCTCCTAGACCCCGCCGCAACTATAATAAATGTATTTACCCCTAAACCGCCGCTCCCGGAGCCCACCGCCACCTACATTATACCTAGTAACCCCTATCCTGCCCCCCCTATACCGCCGCCACCTATAATACATTTATTAACCCCTATCCTGCCCCCCCTACACCGCTGCAACCTGTAATACATTTATTAACCCCTATCCTACCCCCCCTACACCGTCGCCACCTATAATACATTTATTAACCCCTATCCTGCCCCCCCTACACCGCCGCCACTATAATAAAATTATTAACCCCTAAACCTAAGTCTAACCCTAACCCTAACAACCCCCTAACTTAAATATTAATTAAATACATCTAAATAAATTTAACTCTTATTAAATTAATTATTCCTATTTAAAACTAAATACTTACCTTTAAAATAAACCCTAAGATAGCTACAATGTAATTAATAATTACATTGTAGCTATTTTAGGATTTATATTTATTTTACAGGTAACTTTGTATTTATTTTAGCTAGTTAGAATAGTTATTAAATAGTTATTAACTATTTAATAACTACCTAGCTAAAAGAAATACAAAATTACCTGTAAAATAAATCCTATCCTAAGTTACACTTAAACCTAACACTACACTATCAATAAATTAATTACATACATTTCCTACAAATAACTACAATTAAATACAATTAAATAAACTAACTAAAGTACAAAAAATAAAAAAAGCTAAGTTACAAAAAATAAAAAAATAAGTTACAAACATTTCAAAAATATTACAACAATTTTAAGCTACTTACACCTAATCTAAGCCCCCTAATAAAATAACAAATCCCCCCAAAATAAAAAAAATCCCTACCCTATTCTACATTAAAAAGTTACTAGCTCAATTACCTTACCAGCCCTTAAAAGGACCTTTTGTGGGGCATGCCCCAAAGAAATCAGCTCTTTTGCCTGTTAATTAAAAATACAACCCCCCCAACATTAAAACCCACCACCCACATACCCCTACTCTAAACAAAACCCCCCTTAAATAAACCTAACACTACCCCCTGAAGATCATCCTACCTTTAGCCGTCTTCAGCCAGCCGACCACCGATGGAACCGAAGAGGAGATCCGGAGCGGCAGAAGTCATCATCCAAGGGGCACTGAAGAAGTCTTCCATCCAATTGAAGTCATCATCCAGGCGGCGCTGAAGAAGTCTTCCATCCGATTGAAGTCATCATCCAGGTGGCGTCTTCAATCTTCATCCATCCGGAGCGGAGCGGAGCCATCTTCAGAAGAGCCTACGCGGAGCCATCTTCTTCCACGGACGACTGAACGACGAATGACGGTTCCTTTAAGTGACGTCATCTTCATCCAAGGTAGGAAAAATCTGATTGGCTGATCCAATCAGCCAATCAGATTGAGCTCGCATTCTATTGGCTGATCGGAACAGCCAATAGAATGTGAGCTCAATCTGATTGGCTGATTGGATTAGCCAATCAGATTTTCCTACCTTAATTCCGATTGGCTGATAGAATCCTATCAGCCAATCGTAATTCGAGGGATGCCATCTTGGATGACGTCACTTAAAGGAACCGTCATTCGACGTTCAGTCATCGGTGGAAGAAGATGGCTCCGCGTAGGCTCATCTGAAGATGGCTCCGCTCCGCTCCGGATGGATGAAGATTGAAGACGCCGCCTGGATGATGACTTCAATCGGATGGAAGACTTCTTCAGCGCCGCCTGGATGATGACTTCTGCCGCTCCGGATCTCCTCTTCGGTTCCATCGGTGGTCGGCTGGCTGAAGACGGCTAAAGGTAGGATGATCTTCAGGGGGGTAGTGTTAGGTTTATTTAAGGGGGGTAGGTGGGTAGTGGGTTTTAATGTTGAGGGGGTTGTATTTTTATTTTACAGGCAAAAGAGTTGATTTCTTTTGGGCATGCCCCGCAAAAGGCCCTTTTAAGGGCTGGTAAGGTAATTGAGCTGGTAACTTTTTAATGTAGAATAGGGTAGGGAATTTTTTTATTTTGGGGGGATTTGTAATTTTATTAGGGGGCTTAGAGTAGGTGTAAGTAGCTTAAAATTGTTGTGATATTTTTGAAATGTTTGTAACTTATTTTTTTTATTTTTTGTAACTTAGCTTTTATATTTTTTGTACTTTAGTTAGTTTATTTAATTGTAGGTAATTTGTAATTGTAATTTATTGAATTAATTTAATGATAGTGTAACTTAGGTTAGGATTTATTTTACAGGTAATTTTGTATTTCTTTTAGCTAGGTAGTTATTAAATAGTTAACTATTTAATAACTATTCTAACTAGCTAAAGTTACCTGTAAAATAAATATAAATCCTAAAATAGCTACAATGTATTTATTAATTATATTGTAGCTATCTCAGGGTTTATTTTAAAGGTAAGTATTTAGTTTTAAATAGGAATAATTAATTTAATAAGAGTTAAATTTATTTAGATGTATTTAATTAATATTTAAGTTAGGGGGGTGTTAGGGTTAGGGTTAGACTTAGGTTTAGGGGTTAATAATTTTATTATAGTGGCGGCGGTGTAGGGGGGGCAGGATAGGGGTTAATACGTTTATTATAGGTGGCAACGGTGTAGGGGGGGGCAGATTAGCGGTTAATAATTTAATATAGGTGGCGGCGGGGTCCGGGAGCGGCGGTTTAGGGGGTAATACATTTATTTAGTTGCGGCGGTGTAGGGGGGCAGATTAGGGGTGTTTAGACTCGGGGTACATGTTAGGGTGTTAGGTGCAGACATCTCCCATAGGAATCAATGGGATGTCGGGCAGCAGCGAACATGAACTTTCGCTATGGTCAGACTCCCATTGATTCCTATGGGATCCGCCGCCTCCAGGGCGGCGGTTTGAAAACCAGGTACGCTGGGCCGGAAAAGTGCCGAGCGTACCTGCTAGTTTTTTGATAACTAGCAAAAGTAGTCAGATTGTGCCGAACTTGTGTGCGGAACATCTGGAGTGACGTAAGAATCGATCTGTATTAGACTGAGTCCGGCGGATCGAAGCTTACGTCACAAAATTCTACTTTTGCCGGTGTAAAGGGCTTGATAACTAAGGCGAATCAGCCTCGCCAGAAATACGCTGCAGAATTCCAGCGTATTTGAGGTTGACGGCTTGATAACTAGAGGCCCAAGTGTACTGGGACCATTACATTCCATTACATCAGAATAAATAGTGATTCCTAAAAAAAAAATATTATTGTAATGGGACTCTCCAACTTGTCTACTGCAATTGGTTCCCCAAATTCCTCTGCCATGGGATAAAAAGCATCTTGCAAAACCAAGCAAATCAACATCCCCGCCGGTCAGATGAACAAAAAGTCATTTAAATAATACACGAGTAATGACTAGCCTGATTCCTCATGCATTACCCACTCAAGAAAAGAGCTAAAGCACTCAGAGAACAGGAATCAAGCCCCCCCTCCCCCGCCATTGGAAGGCATAAGTCAACATAAAAGGATCCTTCAAAAAAGCAACCCAAAAGACTAAGAGAGGAAGGATGCATGGGGAACAAAGAAAAGCTACCTCAATACCCACTTTAGCCATAGAGGCTGACCGACCCGCCACTCTAACCAAGGACACCGCCTGATCAAAATAATTATATTTAACCAATGACAACTCTGCAGGAATTCCATAATTCACAGAAAAACCCTTCTGATAAGATAAGTGATGGATTACCCTATATTTTCCGGTCTCCCACTTGGGAATCACTCCTAGAGGAGAAACCTTTAATCCCAGAATAGGTGAAAGTAAAACTGGGCCTGCCAATTGGCCCAATGCAACCTCCTTCTGAATCTCCGCTCTCACAACAACTAGCCACTCCCTGGGGACAGTTTATTCAGAATTTGTATTATTTAAAAAGATAGATAATCCCTTTATTACCCAATTCCCCAGGTTTGCATAAACAATGTGGTTATATTAATATTCTTTTTACCTCTGTAATTACCTTGTATCTTAGTCTCTACAGACTGCCCCCTTATTTCAGTTCTTTGTCAGACTTGTACCATTGTACCAAATCAGTGCTGACTCATAAGTAACTCCACAGGGGTGAGCACAATGCTATCTATACAGCCCACATGAACTAGCACAGCTTTCAAGGGCTTAGAAATTAGCATATGAGCCAACCTAGGGCACGATTACATATACGGCGCAGGCTTCAGCGCAAGCGCTGCAACCCGCACCACCCGTAATTTCACTTCGCACATCGGGTTATTACATTTTTAATCGCGTCCCTTGAATTCTTTATCCAGTGTGCGGCGAAGATCGTATGAAGAGGATCCTCCACGCTCCATGGCTCCGGGTCGCCGGTCTTCATTTCCAGGGTCGCCAGTCTTCGGTTCCAGGGTCGCCGGTCTTCAGCTCTGCGGTCTTCAGTCTTCCGCTCCGCTCCGCAAAGGATGTTTCAGGAAGAAGAAAGAAGAGGTCGCCGCTTGGAAGAAGACTTCACCGCCTGGAACAGGACCTTATCCGCCGGACTTCAGGAACGGTGAGTAGCAACCTGGGGCTTAGACTTAGGGTTTTTGGGGGTTTATTTTATTCAGATAGGGTGGGTAGTAAAAGAGCTGAATGCCCTTTTAAGAGCAATGCCCAACAAATGCCCTTTTCAGGGTAATGGGTAGTTTAGGGTTTTTAGTGTTAGGTTATTTTATTTGGGGGGTTTGGTAGGTGGGGGGTTTACTGTTAGGGGGGGGCGAAGATCGTATGAAGAGGATCCTCCACGCTCCATGGCTCCGGGTCGCCGGTCTTCATTTCCAGGGTCGCCAGTCTTCGGTTCCAGGGTCGCCGGTCTTCAGCTCTGCGGTCTTCAGTCTTCCGCTCCGCTCCGCAAAGGATGTTTCAGGAAGAAGAAAGAAGAGGTCGCCGCTTGGAAGAAGACTTCACCGCCTGGAACAGGACCTTATCCGCCGGACTTCAGGAACGGTGAGTAGCAACCTGGGGCTTAGACTTAGGGTTTTTGGGGGTTTATTTTATTCAGATAGGGTGGGTAGTAAAAGAGCTGAATGCCCTTTTAAGAGCAATGCCCAACAAATGCCCTTTTCAGGGTAATGGGTAGTTTAGGGTTTTTAGTGTTAGGTTATTTTATTTGGGGGGTTTGGTAGGTGGGGGGTTTACTGTTAGGGGGGGTTGTGTATTTTATTGTAAAAGAGCTGATTATCTAGGGGCAATGTTTTTATTTTGGGGGGGCTTTTTATTTTCATAGGGATTAGGTATAATTTTTTAAAATATGGTTATTTTTCTTTTTTATTTTCTGTAATTGTAGCTTAAAGGGACAGTCTACTCCAGAATTTTGATTAGACTGTCACTTTAATTTATACTTAGTTTATTTGTATTTTTAAAGTAGTGTTAGGTTTTTTTAATTTAATAGTAACTTTAGTATTTTGTAACGCCTAGATTTAGAGTTCTGCGTTAGCCGTCCAAACCAGCGTCAGGGGGTCCTAACGCTGATTTTGGCCGCCCGCTGGTATTTAGATTCAGTCAGGAAGGGACTAACGCTCACTTTCCAGCCGCGACTTTTCCATACCGCAGATCCCCTTACGTCAATTGCGTATCCTATCTTTTCAATGGGATCTTTCTAACGCTGGTATTTAGAGTCTTGGCTGAAGTGAGCGTTAGAACTCTAAAGACAAGACTCCAGCCGCAGAAAAAAGTCAGGAGTTAAGAGCTTTATGGGCTAACGCCGGTTTATAAAGCTCTTAACTACTGTGCTCTTAAGTACACTAACACCCATAAACTACCTATGTACCCCTAAACCGAGGTCCCCCCACATCGCCGCCACTATAATTAAATTTTTTAACCCCTAATCTTCCAACCGCACACCGCCGCCACCTACATTATCCCTATGTACCCCTAATCTGCTGCCCCTAACATCGCCGACACCTACATAATATTTATTAACCCCTAATCTGCCCCCCCCCAACGTCGCCGCTACCTACCTACACTTATTAACCCCTAATCTGCTGATCGGACCTCGCTGCAACTATAATAAATGTATTAACCCCTAAACCGCCTCACTCCCGCCTCAAAAACCCTATAATAAATATTATTAACCCCTAATCTGCCCTCCCTAACATCGCCGACACCTAACTTCAAGTATTAACCCCTAATCTGCCGACCGGACCTAGCCGCTACTATAATAAATGTATTAACCCCTAAAGCTAAGTCTAACCCTAACACCCCCCTAAATTAAATATAATTTAAATCTAACGAAATAAAATTAATCTTATTAAATAAATTAATCCTATTTAAAGCTAAATACTTACCTGTAAAATAACCCTAATATAGCTACAATATAACTAATAATTATATTGTATCTATTTTAGGATTTACATTTATTTTACAGGCAACTTTGTATTTATTTTAACTAGGTACAATAGCTATTAAATAGTTAATAACTATTTAATAGCTACCTAGTTAAAATAATTACAAAGTTACCTGTAAAATAAATCCTAACCTAAGTTACAATTAAACCTAACACTACACTATCAATAAATTAATTAAATAAACTACCTACAATTATCTACAATTAAATCAACTAAACTAAATTACAAAAAAACCCCCACTAAATTACAAAAAATAAAACAAGATTACAAGAATTTTAAACTAATTACACCTACTCTAAGCCCCCTAAAAAAATAACAAAGCCCCCCAAAACAAAAAAATGCCCTACCCTAATCTAAAATAAAAAGTAAACAGCTCTTTTGCCTTACCAGCCCTTAAAAGGGCCTTTTGTGGGGCATGCCCCAAAGTAAACAGCTCTTTTGCCTGTAAAAAAAAACATACAATACCTCCCCCCAACATTACAACCCACCACCCACATACCCCTAATCTAACCCAAACCCCCCTTAAATAAACCTAACACTAAGCCCCTGAAGATCTCCCTACCTTATCTTCACCACGCCGGTATCACCGATCCTTCCAGAAGAGGCTCCGAAGTCTTCATCCTATCCGGCAAGAAGAGGTCCAGAAGAGGGTCCGAAGTCTTCATCCTATCCGGCAAGAAGAGGACATCCGGACCGGCAGACATGTTCATCCAGGCGGCGTCTTCTATCTTCATCCATCCGGCGCGGAGCGGGACCATCTTGAAGCAGCCGACGTGGATCCATCCTCTTCTTCCGGCGACTCCCGATGAATGAAGGCTCCTTTAAGGGACGTTATCCAAGATGGTGTCCCTCGAATTCCAATTGGCTGATAGGATTCTATCAGCCAATCGGAATTAAGGTAGGAAAAATCTGATTGGCTGATTGAGCTCGCATTCTATTGGCTGTTCCGATCAGCCAATAGAATGCAAGCTCAATCTGATTGGCTGATTGGATCAGCCAATCGGATTGAACTTGAATCTGATTGGCTGATTCAATCAGCCAATCAGATTTTTCCTACCTTAATTCCGATTGGCTGATAGAATCCTATCAGCCAATCAGAATTCAAGGGACGCCATCTTGGATGACGTCCCTTAAAGGAACCTTCATTCGTCGGGAGTCGCCGGAAGAAGAGGATGGATCCGCGTCGGCTGCTTCAAGATGGTCCCGCTCCGCGCCGGATGGATGAAGATAGAAGACGCCGCCTGGATGAACATGTCTGCCGGTCCGGATGTCCTCTTCTTGCCGGATAGGATGAAGACTTCGGACCCTCTTCTTGACATCTTCTTGTCGGATAGGATGAAGACTTCGGAGCCTCTTCAGGACGGATCGGTGATACCCGGCATGGTGAAGATAAGGTAGGGAGATCTTCAGGGGCTTAGTGTTAGGTTTATTTAAAGGGGGTTTGGGTTAGATTAGGGGTATGTGGGTGGTGGGTTGTAATGTTGGGGGTGTATTGTATGTTTTTTTTACAGGCAAAAGAGCTGTTTACTTTGGGGCATGCCCCGCAAAAGGCCCTTTTAAGGGCTGGTAAGGCAAAAGAGCTGTTTACTTTTTATTTTAGATTAGGGTAGGGCATTTTTTTATTTTGGGGGGCTTTGTTATTTTTTTAGGAGGCTTAGAGTAGGTGTAATTAGTTTAAAATTCTTGTAATCTTTTTTTATTTTTTGTAATTTAGTGTTTGTTTGTTTTTGTAATTTAGTTTAGTTGAATTAATTGTAGATAATTGTAGGTAAAAATAAATGTGACAATAAAATACAAGAGTGAGCCGTAAATTAGAAGTTCATATGTAAGGATATGTTTGTTCCTTTGGGAAGGGTCTCTTCACTTTTCTGCGATCCTCCGTGTGTTGTCAAGGAAAAGGAAAAAAAATATACAACATAGTGTAACTCTGTAACCACTTGAAATGAAACAGTTCTGCTTGTTTAACGAGTGATTACTCACATTTGTTGGAGCTTATAACCAAGCTCAGGGAAATGCGCACTCCCACTTTATACTGGTGGGAAAACAGTACTCTCAGGCAAATCTCTTAAAACAAATATTTATTAAAATACATAAAAAGCGTCACAAATGCCCCCAAAACACCTCTTACAAAGAGTAACTGAGTAATAATAACTGTAAGATTACTCAAGAGTCGATACAAGTCCTGGATGGAGATGGATGGAAAAGCAGAATCTTAACCGCTAAAACCACCACCTCTCAGTGCCAGTAAAGAACGCTCCTCCCTCAGGTGTATAGGCAGATGTAAAGACGCACAAGAGAGTGTCAATTCGCTAGATCAGCTTTCTCAAGGAATAAAGTGCGCATGTCTGTGAGTCCTTTTAAACCTCTAATTGATGACAAAAACGGAAACTTGAAGTCTGTTCCTCCATCTTGAAAATGGGCATCTTGTTTAAAATGTCGCTATAATACTAATTTCTACCAATGCGATGGATCTTTTACTCGATCAATATAGATCTTTGTACATATATATATACAATAGTTAAGGCAAAACAACATATTACATTAATAGGTTAATACAAAATACTGTATATCGTAATATTATTTAGGATGTAAATTAGGACGTTAATTCACTGCTCATTCACAGAATATTAAGTTTGCACATTGTTTTTATAATAAGTGATTAACTTAGTTGTTCCAGATATTTATATTGGAATATTTGTATTAAGACCCAGGTCATACATATATACATATTCAGACCAAATACATAACTTTGAACCGGATATATCCATACTTTTTTGTCATCCAAAGGTAACAATGTATCTTATGTAATAACCTTAAATTTGAATCCACGTTTAACTCTTATGTGCACATACTGCTAGATTTATATTAATGTTCCTGCACGTATCTTCTGCAAGAAATGTATGATTCACAATTATTATATTTTTCTTTTCTAGTTCCTCTTATCAATACAACTAAATAGGGATTCCTATGCTGTTCACAGAAAAAACTTTCACAGAAAGTGATGGATTTCGAAATCCTTATTTAGTCCATTAGGTATGAAGCTGTCCATAATATGTATCCACTTCATTTCTAACTGACCCAGACTATTCTGAATATCACCTCTTCTCCAATTTTGTTCCACTCTTCTAATACCTAGAAATTCTAGATCACTTGTCTTCCTATTATGTTTTCTATCAAAATGTGCAGACACAGTGTGATTCTGATATCCCTTCTCAATATTATAAATGTGTTCGTTTAATCTGGTTTTTAAAAGTCTGGAGGTACGTCCTATATAGATTAAATTACATGAACAACGTAACAAATAGATAACATTTTTGCTATTGCAAGTAATGAACTAATTAATATCATATTCTTTCTTATGATCCGCTGAATAAAATTTATTACATAATTTAGGAGTCTTTTTCATCAATTTACATGCATTACAGTACTGACATCTTCTAAAACCAATTTGGGATGGTAGCAGCCAATTCTTTGTGGCTCCATTCTTAACTAATTCCTTATTGCCATGGGAGAGTTGTATTTTTAGATTAGGAACTTTCCTGAACATTACGTTTGGGCCATCTCCCAAAAATTCAACTAGGCTAGAGTCCCTTGAGAGAATGCCCCAATGTTTCTGAATTATCTTCCTCAACTCACTACTTTGTGTATTGTGTTGGAAAATCAATCTATTAGCAAGATTATTATGTAACCCTTCCATACTATTTTTATCTTTAGTTTTATATTTCAATAACTCAGTCCTATCCATGTTTGTTACTTCTTCTATTTTTTCCTCTAAGAATATATTTGAATAGACTTTTTCTAAAAATCGTTCTTTTAGAAATGCTGATTGAGCCCTATATACCTCTTTATCTTTACAATTACGCCTTAAGCGAACAAATTGACATTTAGGTACATTTTTTAGCCAATGCATTTGGTGACAGCTGTCAAGACTAATATAATTATTGACATCTATACTTTTAAAATAATTTTTAGATTTTAGTATATCCTTCTCAATATAAATTTCGAGATCAAGGAATTCTACCTTGGTTTTACTATAATTCCAAGTAAGGGCTACTTTAAATTCATTGGGTTTTAGGTATTCCATAAATTCTAAGAGCTGACTCTCACTCCCTGACCAAATTAAAAACAGGTCGTCTATGTAGCGGTGATAGGACACCAGATATTGCGCCCAGTGGGAATTGTATATATACTGATTTTCCCAATTAGCCATATACAAATTGGCATAACTGGGCGCAAATCTGGTGCCCATCGCCGTACCGCCTATTTGTAAATAATAGTTGTGATTAAACCAGAAGTAATTGGTTTCTAAAATAATGGCAATACCCTCCAAGATAAACTCAAGTTGTTTACTATTTAGCGAGTCATCTTTTTCTAAGATATTCTTAACTGATGAGATCCCCAATTCTTTGTCAATTATAGTATATAACGAGGTCACATCGCTAGTTACAAGCCACCAATTTTTGTCCCACTTGAGTTTTTCTAGATGATTGAGAATACTCATGGTGTCCTTAAGGTAAGATTTGGTCTCTTTCACATAGGTTTGTAAGAACTGATCTATATAAGCCGAAAGGTTGCTTGTTAGAGAATTAACCCCTGACACTATGGGTCTCCCCGGGGGGTTAACTGGACCTTTATGTATTTTTGGCAATACATAGAATGTGGGAGTTTTAGGGAATTTATTTTTAACATATAGATATTCCTTCTTGTTTAAGATGTCCTCTTTTAGACCTTTATCAAAATATGCTTCTATCCTCTTTTTATACTTCAAAACTGGATTAGAGTCCAATTTAATATACACATTTGTGTTGTTGAGCTGTCTAAGACATTCCTCATCATATTTATTTTTATCCATTACAACCGTCCCTCCGTCCTTATCCGTGGGCTTTTTCACTATCTTATCATTCCTTTTTAGATCTCCTAGAGCTTGCTGCTCCTCCTTTGACAGATTAGAACTATAATTAATTTTCATATTTTTTTTTTTTATTGATTGAATTTATTGATAGTGTAGTGTTAGGTTTAATTGTAACTTAGGTTAGGATTTATTTTACAGGTAATTTTGTAATTATTTTAACTAGGTAGCTATTAAATAGTTATTAACTATTTAATAGCTATTGTACCTAGTTAAAATAAATACAAAGTTGCCTGTAAAATAAATATAAATCCTAAAATAGATACAATATAATTATTAGTTATATTGTAGCAATATTAGGGTTTATTTTACAGGTAAGTATTTAGCTTTAAATAGGTTTAATTTATTTAATAAGATTAATTTTATTTCGTTAGATTTAAATTATATTTAATTTAGGGGGGTGTTAGGGTTAGGGTTAGACTTAGCTTTAGGGGTTAATACATTTATTATAGTTGCGGCGAGGTCCGGTCGGCAGAATAGGGGTTAATAAGTGTAGGTAGGTAGCGGCAACATGGGGGGGGGGCAGATTAGGGGTTAATAAATATAATATAGGGGTCGGCGATGTTAGGAGCAGCAGATTAGGAGTACATAGCTCTAATGTAGGTTGCGGCGGTGTACGGAGCGGCAGATTAGGGGTTAATAATAAAATGCAGGGGTCAGCGATAGCGGGGACGGCAGATTAGGGGTTAATAAGTGTAAGGTTAGGGGTGTTTAGACTCGGGGTACATGTTATGGTGTTAGGTGCAGACTTAGGAACTGTTTCCCCATAGGAAACAATGGGGCTGCGTTAGGAGCTGAACGCTGCTTTTTTTTCAGGTGTTAGGTTTTTTTCCAGCTCAAACTGCCCCATTGTTTCCTATGGGGGAATCGTGCACGAGCACGTTTTTTAAGCTGGCCGCGTCCGTAAGCACCGCTGGTATTGAGAGTTGAAGTGGCGGTAAATATGCCTGTACGCACCCTTTTTGGAGCCTAACGCAGCCCTTCAGAGAACTCTAAATACCAGCGGTATTTAAAAGGTGCAGGGGAAAAAAAAAATGCGTAGCTAACGCACCCCTTTGGCCGCAAAACTCTAAATCTAGCCGTAAATTAGGTAATTTGGGTTTATTTAGGGGGTGCTAGGTTAGGGGGGGTTAGGTTAGGGGTTAGGTTTATTGCGTTGTGGGCTTTGGCGGTTTAGGGGTTAATACTTTAATAGGTTTATTGCATTGTGGGCTTTGGCGGTTTAGGGGTTAATACTTTAATAGGTTTATTGTGTTGTGGGCTTTGTTGGTTTCGGGGTTAATAGTTTTAATGGGTGTATTGCGTTGTGGGTTAATGGCGGATTAGGGGTTAATAGTTTTAATGGATTTATTGCATTGTGGGTTAATGGCGGATTAGGGGTTAATAGTTTTAATAGGTAGTTTGCGATGTTGGGGTTGGCGGATTTAGGGGTTAATAATTTAGTTATTACTTGTGGTGTGGGTTTGATGGCGGATATAGGGGTTAATACACTTTATTAGTTATTGCGGTGGGGGATTGCGGTTGACAGGTAAATAGACATTGCGCATGCGTTAGGTGTTAGTTTATTTTTGCAGGCATTTTTGGGAGTTACAGTGCTCCCATACTCAGCGCAAGGCTTGCTACGGCTGCCTTTTATGGCGAGGTAAAAATGGAGTAAGATTTCTCCATTTTTGCCACGTAAGTCCTTGCGTTGGATATTGGATACCGATTTACGACGCGGCCTATGGGAGTAAAAATTGCAGGTGACGGGTGAAATATACGTGCCGCATTTATATGCAGCGCTGTATATAGGATACCAAAACTGCGCAAAAACCGGCATCGCCGGCTTTTGCGGTTGCCGCCGCATATGTAATGGGGCCCCTAGATTTAGCTTTCAACAAAGAATACCAAGCTAACAAAGCAAATTTGATGATAAAAGTAAATTGGAAATTTATTTAAAATTGCATGCCCTATCTGAATCCGGAAAGTTTAATTTTGACTAGACTGTCTTTTTAAGTTCTTCAAAAATCTCTCACAACCATCCTCCAACTGTTTTAAAAAACCCAATGTAAAGCCACATAATAATAACAAGGCCGTCTTTTCGAAACAACCTAATTTCTTAGTGTACCACGGCTCCATCCTTTTTACGATCACTGGCAATACTGTCTTTTACAAGCCCATCTGGCTTGCCTGCCAGTTTTCTTTTCCTAAAGCACTTCCACCTTATGAATGAGATCCTCCGCATACGAACACTCATTTTGGAATTTGCAGGAAGAACCCCGCATACACTGGCATTCATTAAAGGCAAAACAAAACCCTTTTCTGAAATATGCCAGTGAACTCGATAAAGAGGGTGTCATCACCTTCAGCCAAAGCCCCATAACCCTATCATTGCATCTCATGTCAGGTTTAACAGCCATACGTTGATGGAACTGATTTTCGTATGACCACCAAGCCATACCCCTATAAGTTCTCTGGGCCACCACAATCTCATCCAAATAGCAAAAAAGAGGAGCCCCTTGGTCCAGAAAATGTACTGCCAAAACGCTAGCAAAAATAACAAAAGCCAAAAACCAATAAGTAAAAGTCTTTGGGAGCTTGTGGTAATGTTTTTTACGCTCCTCTTCTTCCTTCTTAATGGATTCCTTTTTTGAATCCTTTGGCACTTCAAAAGGATGCTCCAGATGCAGCAATGAAAAAATATCATTATATTCCCTCTTACATATTTTTTGTCTAGTCTCCATAGATAAATGCAAACCTAAGGGACTTATGGAGCAAAGACACAAGCAAGACATTTCCATGTCAGCCACTCTAAGTTCTGGCCCACTAGTTGGTTTATTTGAACCCACTACTAGGGAGGCACTTCCCCTTAGCGGACCTACTAACTCGCTTCCTGCCCCCAATAATAAATCTGCAGTTTTCCCTGACCCAGCTGCATCAATGGGCACACTCACTGGCTGAGCACCCCTTACGCGAGAAACCCACACACTTCTCCAACCTAGCCAACAAGTCCCAAAGCCATACAACAAATCAGACAATACCCTATCTCCTTCAGACATTCTGCCAGACATTCCTCTCAAACCAATTGTATGCTCTATCTGAATCACATAATAACATTTTTGGGTTTCATATTCCTTTAATGTTATCATAAGTAATTTTACTGAGAGATCACATTTGGTTAATTAAGACTTTCTGTTATTTTTCTGAAAGTTCACAAATAGCCACAGTAAATCTGGTTCATACAAAATTAATATTGCATATTTATCTCAAAATGTCCATTTAATGTTTCTAAAATTTCATATTAAAGGGACAGTCAACACCAGAATTTTTGTTGTTTAAAAAGAAATATAATCCCTTTATTACTCATTCCCCAGTTTTGCATAACCAACACTGTGATAGAAATACACTTTTTACCTCTACGATTACCTTGTATCTAAGCCTCTGCAAACTGCCCCCTAATTTCAGTTCTTTTGACAGACATCCATTTTAGCCAATCAGTGCTCACTCCTGGGTAACTTCACGTGCATAACCTCAATGTTATCTATATGAAACTCATAAACTAATGCCCTCTAGTGGTCAAAATGCATTCAGATTAGAGGCAGTCTTCAAGGTCTAAGAAATTAGCATATGAACATCCTAGTTTTAGCTTTCAACTAAGAATACCAAGAGAACAAAGCAAAATTGGTGATAAAAGTAAATTGGAAAGTTGTTTAAAATTACATTCTATATTTAAATCATGAAAGTTTTTTTTTGGACTTGACTGTCCCTTTAACAGCTGTGTATAAGAGAATAAGCTTTGACTAAATCAGTATTCTAGCACGTGACACACAGTGCATAGTATTTTTATTTTTTATTATTTTTAAATTCATTTAAAATTCATTTAGGTTTATCAGTATTTTTTATTTATTTATTTTTTATTTGAAATATTTTTTGGGTGTGGTTCCAGGATGAAGGGAAGGGGGATAGAGAGGACGAGTTTGGATATGGACAAAAGCATGTTTGTGGTAGAGGGGAGGTAGAGGTAAGAAGATTTGGCAGATGATGCAAAGACAGAAAAAAAAAAAAAGGATCTAAGAGGGTCCAACAAGCTAGGTGCATAAAGATTAGTACAAAAAGTAGTCTGGTTAAAGGCAAAGTTGATACAAAACAATGGCTAAGGTTATAGAGTTATATTAGGGAAATATATATTGGCCCTAATTACAACTGGTGTGTGTGAGTGCATGAGCATATTTAGTTAAGACATAGCAGTTGGAAATTACAAAAGGGCAAAGTGTATGCAGTCACGGACAAAGATGGGAAGTGAATTACACTAAACATATGAAGGTTGCAAAACAGATGTAAATGAAATGATAGAGTAGCCACACAAGCTGGCATCTACCTGAGGAGGTAGCTACAGAAGGTAGCATCTACCTGCCAGTGGTATTTAGATGTTAACAACAATTCCACAAGTGTTAATTATAGCAAAAAAAACCTTTTATAACTCTTTGGGTCTTTATCTATAAATGTATTGTACGTAGATATGCACATTTAATACAAATGAATGAGTCTAATAAACTTTCAACCAACACCATAGTTATTATCCAGTACCTATTTAATTGTATAATGGATAGCCTGCTACTGAAAAAGTCCATGTCATTAGCAATTGTGTGAGACTAAAATCTTCCATTCTTACTGCCACCTGTGCCATTTCAGCAAGATTGAAACCAACAATATGATGAAAACATCTAATCAGCACAAGCCAAAATAACAAAAATGCTAATATCTTTAAGCAAAAATGTATAAAATATACTCAAATGCATAGATTGTAATGCTTTCTCTGTCCTTTGGTGATGTTCACAGTTTTGTAGCTTTACATGACAGTAATGATTTGCACAAAATTATTATTCTTTTCTATGACCCAGGTAATATTCCTCAGAATTTTGTTGGTTTAAATGATTTAGTATTTCTTTGGATAATATATGCTGCTCCTGCCCTTCATCCATTTGCGAATCTAAAAAGCAAAACAATTCACAGATGAGATATCATTATGTATTACTTCATGATGGAGAAAAGTAAAAATAGTAGATAAATGTATTATATTATAGTCCTAAAAATACATACAGTGGTCTTCATTCCCCCCACCCACAAAACCCAGAATAAAAAGACCAAATACTCTCAAAATAGCAGTATTTAGCACTCATGCTTGAATGCTAATAACGCTGAAAGTAAATTTGTAATGCGCATTGGATAGCGCACGTACTACAAGTTAAAAGTAAAAAGTTATTGCAAGAGCAAAACATGATGCGTGCTAACTGTAGGACTTCAAATATCGCAAACACATTATCTTCTCCCTATAGACTTCAATGGAGTGTGCAAAGAATAAAAACAAACGAACACCTATCGATTGTGCACTATCTCGACACTGCAATAGACCTACAGCGCTAACCCAAAGGGAGTAATACATATTTAAGTTCCTAAACAAGGGGCATCAAGCTCCATATAAAGTTTGATAAATTGACTCCTCTATTTTATCCTGACATGTTGGTGTTATATCTTTCACTTGGATGTTATAAGTTGCACTGAGTAATTACAACTGGATAAACAAAAACTGTGTCTGTCTTTATTTCAGGCTGCAAAGCAACAAAATATAATAATTTTCAAGGGGGTGATTCTTTTCAATACCCACTGTACCTATATATCTATATGAATATATACAGGTATAGATATATTTACATAATTAGATACATTTATAAATAAATTCAAATTAATATGGTTTGGCACACCTTACAGAATTATTTTTAAATTACATTTTGGGGAGTGCAGCCAACAAAACCAAATAATTACAAAAAAACTGAATATTGGCGCACATCCAGTTTCACATTAACAAAACATTTTTAAATATTGCAAAAATCACCTATACTTACAGTGGGGCAAAAAAGTATTTAGTCTGCCACCAATTGTGCAAGTTCTCCCACTTAAGAAGATGAGAGAGGCCTGTAATTTTCATCATAGGTATACCTCAACTATGAGAGACAAAATGTGGAAACAAATCCAGACAATCACATTGTCTGATTTGGAAAGAATTTATTTGCATATTATGGTGGAAAATAAGTATTTGGTCACCTACAAACAAGCAAGATTTCTGGCTCTCACAGACCTGTATCTTCTTCTGTAAGAGGCTCCTCTGTCCTCCACTCATTACCTGTATTAATGGCACCTGTTTGAACTTGTTATGAGTATAAAAGACACCTGTCCACAACCTCAAATAGTCACACTCCAAACTCCACTATGGTGAAGACCAAAGAGCTGTCGAAGGACACCAGAAACAAAATTGTAGACCTGCACCAGGCTGGGAAGACTGAATCTGCAATAGGCAAGCAGCTTGGTGTGAAGAAGTCAACTGTGGGAGCAATAATTAGAAAATGGAAGACATACAAGACCACTGATAATCTCCCTCGATCTGGGGCTCCACGCAAGATCTCTCCCCGTAGGGTCAAAATGATCACAAGAACGGTGAGCAAACAACCCAGAACCACACGGGGGGACCTAGTGAATGACCTGCAGAGAGCTGGGACCAACATAACAAAGGCTACCATCAGTAACACTACGCCGCCAGGGACTCAGATCCTGCAGTGCCAGACGTGTCCCCCTGCTTAAGCCAGTACATGTCCGGGCCCGTCTGAAGTATGCTAGAGAGCATTTGGATGATCCAGAAGCGGGTTGGGAGAATGCCATATGGTCAGATGAAACCAAAGTAGAACTGTTTGGTAGAAGCACAACTCGTCATGTTTGGAGAAGAAAGAATGCTGAGTTGCAACCAAAGAACACCATGCCTACTGTGAAGCATGGGGGTGGCAACATCATGCTTTGGGGCTGTTTCTCTGCAAAGGGAACAGGACAACTGATCCGTGTACATGAACGAATGAATGGGGCCATGTATCGTGAGATATTGAGTGCAAACCTCCTTCCATCAGCAAGGGCATTGAAGATGAAATGTGGCTGGGTCTTTCAGCATGACAATGATCCCAAACACACCGCCCGGGCAACGAAGGAGTGGCTTCGTAAGAAGCATTTCAAGGTCCTGGAGTGGCCTAGCCAGTCTCCAGATCTCAACCCCATAGAAAACCTTTGGAGGGAGTTAAAAGTCTGTGTTGCCCAGCGACAGCCCCAAAACATCACTGCTCTAGAGGAGATCTGCATGCAGGAATGGGCCAACATACCAGCAACAGTGTGTGACAACCATGTAAAGACTTACAGAAAATGTTTGACCTCTGTCATTGCCAACAAAGGATATATAATAAAGTATTGAGATGAACTTTTGATTTTGACCAAATACTTATTTTCCACCATAATTTGCAAATAAATTCTTTCCAAATCAGACAATGTGATTGTCTGGATTTGTTTCCACATTTTGTCTCTCATAGTTGAGATATACCTATGATGAAAATTACAGGCCTCTCTCATCTTCTTAAGTGGGAGAACTTACACTCTTGACTTAATACTTTTTTGCCCCACTGTATATGTTGAAATTGTGATCTGTTGACTGGTCCTAACACTGTAATGCACTGCCTTTATAGGCTGAATCATTCCTGCTTTAACTCTGCATATTAGAATGGGCCTCTCTGGCTTTATACACAATTCTAATTCCAGAGCACCTGAGTACTGGGCGAGGTACTTTAACCCAAGAAGATGGATTGGGGTCTATTTATCAAGCTCCGAACGGAGCTTGATGCCCCTGTGTTTCTGGCGAGCCTGAAGGCTCGCCAGAAACTCAAATTATGAAGCAGCGGTCTAAAGAACTGCTGGTGCAATGATAGCAATCACAAGAACTGCTGGTGCAATGATAAATGCTGACAGCGTATGCTGTCGGCATTTATCGATGTGCAGTGGACATGGTTCGCTATAGCGGATCATGTCCGTCCGCACAATGATAAATGGACCCCTTAGTCTTCATTTAAATACAAATTGATATGGTTTAGCACACTTTACAAAAAAAAAATTAAATTACATTTTGGGGAGTGCAGGCGACAAAACCAAATAATTACACAAAACTGAATATATATGATATGCATTGGAGCCCTTTGCAGTTAAAGGGACAGTCTAGTCAAAATTAAACTTTCATGAATCAGAAAGGGCATGCAATTTTAAACAACCTTCCAATTTACTAAGTGCTGTAGTGTTGTTAGGGGTGTTTGCTAGCCTGTGTGTGTGTGTTTGTGTATATATGTGTGTGTATGTGCAATGCTTTGAAAGGTTTGCTGTCCAGGTGAGGGGATTTAGACACATAGCAGAAGTCAGCTGCAGAGCAGCAATGAACTACTGGCCCCTAGCTAAACATAAGTGAACATTTTGCAGATGTGTATAGCCACCAATCATAAGCTAGCTCTGCATTTCTGCTCCGGAGATTATCTAGGTATGATTTATCTCAATTCATGAAGATTCAGTTGTTTGACTATCATGTCCATTTAAAGAGATACTGTAACTGAACCCACATTTTTTCTTTCACGATTCAGAAAGAGCATGCAATTTTAAGCAACTTTCTAATTTACTCCTATTATCAATATTTCTTCATTCTCTTGCTATCTTTATTTTTGAAGCAAGAATGTAAGTTTAGAATCCGGCCTATTTTTGGTTCACAACTTGGGTTGTTCTTGCTGATTGGAGGCTAAATGTCAGCGACCATTAGGCTAAATGTCAGCCACCATTAAACAAGTGCTGTCCAAGATACTGAACCAAAAATTGGCTGGCTCCTTAGCTTAGATTCCTTATTTTTCAAATAAAGATAGCAAGAGAACGGAAAAAAAATGATAATAGAAGTAAATTACAAAGTTGCTTAGAATGTCATGCTCTATCTGATTCATGAAAGAAAAAATGTGGGTTTAATATCCCTTTAAGATTGTAATTTACTTCTATTTACTGGATTACAAGTGCCTGGATTACAAGTGGAGCGCAATCGATAATGCAGGGTGAATTATCTTGTGTATGGTTTAAGGCTCAGTGCATGGTTAAAAAATTTAAAGGGACAGTCAACACCAAAAATCTTATTTTTTAAAAAGATAGATAATCCATTTCTTTTTTTTTTTTTTTGCAAATAATCATCTGTTTATAATCAAACCAACAATTCTTCTAGAAGAAGAGGTAATTATCTGTTTACCATCATAACAGCATTTAGCTATATATAATATAAATAATTACACTCATCGCAAAATTCAGCTGTAATTAATGACAACATTTAATTATAAAAAAATTATTAATACAAAAAAAAAAGGAAAAGGGGGGGGAGACCCCCTTGCCCCGCCGATCCAACCTTCCTACTCTAATCTAGCCAAAAACTGGGGTATATACCCCTCATGATGGCCAAGACGAGAAATTCGGATTTTCGTAAACTTCTCACCAATTGCTTCTGTGTAACATCCGGTCGTGACAAGATCACTCTACCCTATTTATGAAAAAAAATGTTCTACCCATTTCTCCTGGAGCAATGACAAATCATAAATTTCAATACTTATTTGAGTAAGGATTCTATTTGAAAATTCCTTAAAACTAGGTGTTACCTTCGCTTTCCATGATCTAAATATCATGTATTTCCAAGTAGGATTCCTGTGTTTATTAAATCCTTGTTATCATCCCTCTTGAAACTTAAAAATATAATATCCAGAGCTTCTAAGACCACGTCTAAATAGGAATCTGATTAACCAAAAGTTAACTTTCTTCCAGAAATCTCTAATCTTGGGGCAAAACCACAAACAATGCATTATACCTTGAACCGTTAACATTACTATTTGTGGACCATCTAGCTAAGTCTGCCAGGGTAATGTAAGAATTGTTTAATAGGCGCATATGTGATTCTCTCCAAGCCTGAGATTTTGTAGTTTCTAAAAGAATTTTATAACTCTGCATTAAGTCCTCTGTTGAGAGTTCCGGGAAATGATATCCCCAGGTATCCTTACATCTATTTGTATTTCTATTTAAATTTACTATACCCTGTTTGTTCAACAGGATATTATACCAGATTGCCAAATCTGTCATCCCTGCTCTGTCCATCCTCTAACTGTTTTAATGACCACTCATCATTGTTCTCTGCAACCAGTTTTGAATAAAAGTTCCTTATTTATAGATAAGCAAAAAAAATTGATTTTGGTAAATCAAAGTCTCTACGGAGTTCAGAGAAAGCTTTCATCGACCCCAAAATGGAATCTTTTAACTGATATAGGTAGATCAAACCCTTCTGTTTCCACGAGTTAAAAGTGCTTGTGACCGTACTCGGGGCGAAACCCACATTGCCACTAATCATTATATATTTAGATAATGCAGGATTGATCTGTAACACTTTTGCAGTTTTCTGCCATGCCAGTATGATATTGTATATTGCTTTCCTTTTCTTGATTCCCATAGGTATTTCCTTCCCCTTCGTATGAAGAAGCCCTGACAACGATAAAGGCTGAACTAGCTGCATCTCTAACTTTGTGTATGTTACTATGTTAGATTCTGTTTACCAATCATTGGCTATCTTTATCAAAACTGACTAATTATAATATTTCAAATTGGGGAATCCTAATCCGCCCATTTCTTTATTACACATTAGCCTACTACGTGCAGTCCTAACCTTTTTCCTCCCCCAGAGAAATTGCTTGCAATGAGTATGAAATCTATTATGGTCCTTCTCACAGATAAATAAAGGTAGATTCTGACATAAAAATAAGACTTTAGGTAGAAGGATCATTTTAATTAATTGTATTTTAGCTGATAAAGACAGCGTAAAATGCTCCCAGTTCTTTAATTTTTGAGATAAGGAGCGCCAAAGCGGTTAAAAATTAATCTTATACCATTCTGAAGGATTTCTGAACAAGAGAATACCCATATATTTAATCTGAGAATGCACTTCTCTAAATGGTGTATCCCTCACACTCTCCTTATTTTTACATAACCATAGAATTTCTGATTTACAGTGGGGCAAAAAAGTATTTAGTCAGCCACCAATTGTGCAAGTTCTCCCACTTAAGAAGATGAGAGGGGCCTGTAATTTTCATCATAGGTATACCTCAACTATGAGAGACAAAATGTGGAAACAAATCCAGACAATCACATTGTCTGATTTGGAAAGAATCTATTTGCATATTATGGTGGAAAATAAGTATTTGGTCACCTACAAACAAGCAAGATTTCTGGCTCTCACAGACCTGTATCTTCTTCTTTAAGAGGCTCCTCTGTCCTCCACTCATTACCTGTATTAATGGCACCTGTTTGTACTTGTTATCAGTATAAAAGACACCTGTCCACAACTTCAAACAGTCACACTCCAAACTCCACTATGGGGAAGACCAAAGAGCTGTCAAAGGACACCAGAAACAAAATTGTAGACCTGCACCAGCCTGGGAAGACTGAATCTGCAATAGGCAAGCAGCTTGGTGTGAATAAATCAACTGTGGGAGCAATAATTAGAAAATGGAAGACATACAAGACCACTGATAATCTCCCTCGATCTGGGGCTCCATGCAAGATCTCACCCCATGGGGTCAAAATGATCGCAAGAACAGTGAGCAAGCATCCCAGAACCACACAGGGGAGCTAGTGAATGACCTGCAGAGAGCTGGGACCAACGTAACAAAGGCTACCATCAGTAACACACTACGCCGCCAGGGACTCAGATCCTGCAGTGCCAGACGTGTCCCCCTGCTTAAGCCAGTAAATGTCCGGGCCCGTCTGAAGTATGCTAGAGAGCATTTGGATGATCCAGAAGCGGATTGGGAGAATGTCATATGGTCAGATGAAACCAAAGTAGAACTGTTTGGTAGAAACACAACTCGTGTTTGGAGGAGAGAGAATGCAGAGTTGCAACCAAAGAACACCATACCTACTGTGAAGCATGGGGGTGGCAACATCATGCTTTGGGGCTGTTTCTCTGCAAAGGGAACAGGACGACTGATCCGTGTACATGAAAGAATGAATGGGGCCATGTATCGTGAGATTTTGAGTGCAAACCTCCTTCCATCAGCAAGGGCATTGAAGATGAAACGTGGCTGGACCTTTCAGCATGACAATGATCCCAAACACACCACCCGGGCAACAAAGGAGTGGCTTTGTAAGAAGCATTTCAAGGTCCTGGAGTGGCCTAGCCAGTCTCCAGATCTCAACCCCATAGAAAACCTTTGGAGGGTGTTGAAAGTCCGTGTTGCCCAGCGACAGCCCCAAAACATCACTGCTCTAGAGGAGATCTGCATGCAGGAATGGGCCAACATACCAGCAACAGTGTGTGACAACCTTGTGAAGACTTACAGAAAACGTTTGACCTCTGTCATTGCCAAAAAAGGATATATAACAAAGTATTGAGATGAATTTTTGATATTGACCAAATACTTATTTTCCACCATAATGTGATTGTCTGTATTTGTTTCCACATTTTGTCTCTCATAGTTGAGGTATACCTATGATGAAAATTACAGGCCTCTCTCATCTTCTTAAGTGGGAGAACTTGCACAATTGGCGGCTGACTAAATACTTTTTTGCCCCACTGTATCAACATTTATTTTATAACCAGAAAATGAACTATACTTTTTAATGATATCTAGCAAAATTGGTAGGTTTATCTTGGATTTCCGTAGGAAGAGTAACAAATCATCGGCATATAAAGATAGTACCAGTCTCCTTTTCCCCATAGAAAGCCCATCTAACTCTTTCCGCAGGCTAATTGCCAAAGGTTCTAAAGAAATGTTAAAGAAGAGGCGACATTGGGCAACCTTGTCTAGTTCCTTGAGCTAAATAAATATTTGAGGATAATTCTCCATTTATTAAGATCTATGATGTCGGATTATTATATATTAATTTAATAAAGTTCTGAAAGTGTCCTGTGAAACCAAATTTACCCAATGACTCAAATAAGTGATTCCAGGTGATTGAATCAAACACTTTTTCAGCATCTATAGAAATGAGCGTGGCCTCCTCCCTATTTTTACTACTTAAATTCTTCAACCAGAAATGTTCAATCAGCATTACTACCTTACGTGTATTTCTAGAGGGATTTCTCCCAGACATAAATCCTGTCTGATCTTTATGTATGATAAAACCAAGTTAGCCAAGATGAACATTCAAAGTTTATAATCACTATTTAACAAGGATATCAGCCGATATGAGGATACTAGTTCTGGATCTTTTTCATTTTTCAATAGCAAACTAATAATAGAGGCTGAAAAATATGGAGAAGTCATCTCACTCTGTATATAATATTTATTATACAAAGCTACAAGAGACGGTCAGATTTCTTTAAGAATTTTATAAAATTCAGCGGGCACTTGATCTGGACCTGGGGCTTTGTTTACTTTCAATGTATCAATGGCTTTATCTATTTCTTCTAAAGTTATAGGTGCGTTTAAGTCTGATAATTCCTTATTATTTACCTTTGGAACTTTTATACCTTCCCAAAATTGTCGTTTCTGATTAAGGTCTAACTCTCCCTTTGAATTTAATTTCTGGAAATATTGAAAGAAGATATCTTTAATGTCTTTATTTTCTGTATATCTTATAGTCTTATCTTTAACCACTGCTATTTGATTTGCTCTCTTTCGGTTGGAGAGTTAGAGGGACAGCCACTTCAGAGTGCGCCCAATAAAGTTTAAATATGCCGCTGACTTTTTAAGATCTTTTTGTATTAATTTATTGTTTATGAATAAATCTCTATCTGCCTTGGCCCTCTGGTAATTGTTCCAGGTTTTTTTCCCTGGATTATCAATATAACGTCTGTTACTGTTCCTTAAAGTATTAGAAAGTTGTTGTTCTCTATGTCCAGAGATCCTCTTCCATTTTACTAACCATGCTTTGATCTCCCCCCTCAGGAAAGCTTTGGCTGATTCCCAAAATATCTCTGGCTTGGTTCTATATGCTTCATCATGAAACACAAACTCCCCCCATTTCCCCCTTAACCAATGTGCAAACTGAATATTGTGAAGAAGGAATCTCGGAAAAAAAAATGATTTCTCTCATATAGCTCTTGTGTGTTATAATAAATTTTTAACAAAATACTAGCATGATCTGATATATAAAAGTCATTAATATCTGCAGATACATCTAATTTCATCAATTTCTCATTGGTTAAAAAAAAATCTATCCTTTAAAACGTTTTATACGTTTTGGATTCACACGTAAAGGATCTTTGATCTGGGTGTTGAATGCGCCAGATATCTTTCACTTTTTTTTAAACCCTTACAAAATTCTGATAACACCCTGGCTTCCCTATCATATTGCCTGGAAGGTCTTGTGTTTAGCCTGTCCATTTTGGGATTTGTAGACATATTAAAATCACCGGCTATTATGAGCTTTGTATCTATGAATGTGAGTACCTAATATGCATCTTTTTCCAGAATTCCTTATCTAAAGAATTTGGTCCGTATATGTTACAGAACGTATATATATCTCTGTCAATTGAATTCTTTTAAATCAAATATCTTGCATCTTTATCTATTTCTGAGTATAAAATCTCATATTCTAAACTCTTATTCATCAAAAATGCTACTCCTTTCTTTCTGCTCTCACAGGGCGTGGCAATGACCTCACCCACCCACTTAAATTTGTTTATTTAACTCTTGCAACATCTGTTGTAAATAAGAAATAATTTTCTTTCTTTAAATGGGTGACGTAATTCCGCCTACATTCCAAGAAATCAAATTTAATATTTTTTTTGTCATTTCCAACTATAACCAAATTTCCTAGACTGGTTTAAAGCAATAACTAATACTGTTATATTTATCAACCAGTGAGAAAGTGGGACGGGCGGGGAGAGAGAGAGAAATAAGAAAAAAAAACAGACTTACAATTAGGCCAATAAACTTATTAAACAGATGTGGTACATAAACATAACAAGAAGTAAAATCAGTATTCAACTGCAATTTCAAGGCATTCTTAACTTTCTTATAAACTTTGCATTTTTGCCTTAACTTACCCATAAACCCTAATCTTACATTACCCTGTCTAACCTCCTTATTCACTTGTCCATTCATACCAACTAGGTAGAAAGTGTGCACCTGGTGGAAGACCCCCCGAAGGAGAGATGAAATGTTAATATCATAGCGCTGTTACTCACACGTCAGATTATCAATAAATTGTTTTGCCTCCAAACTGTTTTCAAATATTAACACTTCTTCCTTGTAATACACCCTAAGTTTTGCAGGGTAGAGAGCAGAGGCTTGAATATCCTTTTTAATCAAGATTGTGCTTAGAGGTGTCATTACTCTTCTCTACTCTTACTCTAATCCATTTCTTACCTATTCCCCAGATTTGCATAACTAACATGGTTATATTAATATATTTTTTACCTCTTTGATTATCTTGTATCTAAGCCTCTGCAGACTGCCCCCTTTTCTCATTTCTTATGACAGACTTGTATTTTAGTCAATCAGTACCCTCTCATAAGTAACTCCACGGGCTTGAGCACAATGTTATCTATATGGCACACATGAACTAACTGTCAAATGCATTCAGATAAGAGGCGGCCTTCAGGGCTTAGAAATTAGCATATAAGCCTTCCTAGGTTTAGCTTTCAACTAAGAACACCTAGATAACAAAGCAAATTTGATGATAAAGTAAATTGGAAAGTTGTTTAAAATGACATGCCCTATCTGAATCATGAAAGTTTAATTTTGACTAGACTGTCCCTTTAACCAGAGCATCTTAACATGGCTGAATTTTACAAAAGATGACAAAAATAAAATAAAAATACATTATGCTCTCTTTACAAACAAGTATGGTTTACTCATGGGTACAGAAAAAGCAGTGACTAAATGAAAACAAAAAATGTCAAAGAAAAACCTGGCTGATACAATAAGCCCTATAAAACATTTGGTTACATGACATGTAAGTAGCAAACATGACTAACAGTTTATTATATAGCAATCATCCATAACATATACCAACATTGCCTGTGCGCAATCCTTTAAACCTTAAACATATTCATCACATATAAATATAATGGAATGGTAATCATCCATTTTATTGTACAGTATATAATGCTATTGTTCTAAGGAAAGTGTAGTGGAAACCTGACTCCTCCATTTCCTCATAAAACTGTATTTTCAATATCTAGGAATAAGTTTAACTCTATGGCCTCTAGTTATTAAGGTCTGGCGGACCTGATCCGACACTGCGGATCAGGTCCGCCAGGCCTCGCTGAATACGGCGAGCAATACGCTCACCATATTCAGCATTGCTCAGAACAGGCGGACAGGTTATGGAGCAGCGGTCTTTGTGACCGCTGCTTCATAACTGCTGTTTCTGGCGAGTCTGAAGACTCACCAGAAACAGGGGCCATCAAGCTCCTTATGGAGCTTGATAGCTAGAGGCCTATTGATCACTATTTTAAGAAGAGCAGATCTATAGCCAAATATTAATTTCTGTTAATCTGTCAATTGAAAATGAAGCTCCCTTTCCTATGTTTTTACATAGGAGGGTGGATTATGGGAGTGATGTTCCAGTAGAAGCTTATAGTTTAAAGGGACATGAAACCTACATTTTTTTCTTTCATGATTCAGATAGAGCATGCAATTTTAAAAAACTTTCCAATTTACTACTATTATCTAATTTGCTTCATTCTTTTGATATCCTTTGATGAAAAGCATATATAAATAGACTCAGTCGCTGCTGATTGGTGGACATAGATGCCTTGTGTGATTGGCTCACCCATATTCATTGCTATTTCTTCAACAAAGGATATCTAAATAATGAAGAAATTAAATAATAGAAGTATATTGGAATGTTGTTTAAAATTGTATTCTCTATCTGAATCATGAAAAAAAATATTTTGTGTTTCATGTTCCTTTAAGGATAATAGACTTAATTTGGTGTTTGATTGGAATAACATAGGTCTTCAAATGGAATCTTAGATTTGTTCCTAGGTTAGTTTAGAAAATGTGACAGCTGGAGGTACCAAAACCATTGACTTACATACCACCAGCCTCAGTTGCTCAAGTTCCAATCTAGACCCTTATTACAAGTCGAGTGCTATTGATAGTGCAGGGTGCAATATCAATATCTCTGAACCCTGTTAAAATTAACATGCAAACTTAAGTCCATGCTAAAACAGAATTCCCAGAGAATGTTTAGCGCTTCATACATCCACTGGTGGTCCACGAGAAGATGTTAGTGGTCGGTGACACTATCAAGCAGGAATTATTCTCCTCTGATGGTTTCACCCCTGTCGCGATGCAACTCGCTACAGTGCCTGGCAGGACATCAGTGAAAACCAACAGAGGAGGAGTTAAATTACAATCCCCCTATGCACATTGCGTAGTACTGCACAACTTGCGCAGCTAGATTGTATTTTTAACTCCTCCCACCCATTGCGCTGCTCAGAGGAAGATGCTTCCATTCTAAAGCCAGCAGAGGTTGGTATAGTCTTGACTTGAAATAGTGGAATTAAAGTATATAAAAAAGAAAATCTTTAAAAAAATAAATAATTCTCTTATAGTTCATAATAAAGTAGTCAACATACATGATTGAAGCAAATGGAAATGTAACTGATCGTAATCTACCCTTATAGTGCCGTGGATAGCTTGTACATTGGGAGGTCGCAGAAACAAAATCATATGTGCCTAGAGAAAAGGCTTAAACAAAGCCTCTGAATACGTTTGTATAGTGTATCATAGACCTCTATTCATAGAATAGCCGAGTAATACAATTAGGGTTAGGAACTAGGTTAAATGAGCATCCAAATATTCAGAGTTCAGTTAAGCAAAGTCCCGGAGTAGTCATATTAATGTGAGCTGCAAGCAGTCGATCGCTCCAGCTAATGAGCGAGTAAGTATACTACATGGGGTAGCCTAAGGCCATCTAAAACACAGGAGCTTCTAGGACTCCTCACCAATACCCTAGCGTTCCTTATATCATTGTTTGTCTTCCTCCCCTCCATCTTCTTCTTTTTTTTTTTCTTAAATATTGTTTTTCATTCTAATAATTTTCCTCTGCACAAAGCCATTCCACCTGAATTCCAGTAATTGCCATCCAGCAGATCAGCCATATCCCACCAGTATTATAGTAACTGCCAGTAGCATCAGTTGTGGTTAGCTCACATCCATATTGAGAGCTTTTTGATATAAACTTAATTTATGACTCCGATCTCTGTCCATGATTATAAGTAGTTTTAAATAATTCCTAACTGGGGAGGTAACTTGGAAGTCTTGTGGTCCTTTTAAACATAATTCTTTTTTCCCACTTTCTGCCTCTCTGTTTCCAGCTCAAAAGTTGGCACTTACCCTTCATCTGTCATTTGGAAGTATTCTCTCAGTTGTGTCATTCAGTTATTTAATTCCAAAAAATAATTCAAAATTGTGAGTTTAGTGGTCCCTGAGGTCCAAAATGACACTCATATTGCAAGTTGAAAGTTATGGGCTTTGCTTAAAGTACTAGAAGAATTAGTGTGACTTGAGACCTGAAATAAAGTTTTGGGGCTAGAATAAAAGTTTTACAAAACACATGTAAAACATATTACACTCATATATAGCCATATCCTATACTATAAAAGGCCAAGTGTGTTTGTCCAAAGCTGTCATGCGCAGTAGAGAGAGCACGAGGACAAACACACCTGGCCTTAAATCCCTACCTGATCTGCCGACTGCCGCGAGCAGAAGTTGGCGTGGCCGAGCGCGCACGGGGGCATGGTTGACCATGAAGGGGGCGTGGCCTAGCGTGAAGGCTGGTGAAGGGGGCGGAGACTAGTGTGAAGGCTCTGAAGGGGCAGAGCCTAGCGTGAAGTGGGCGGGGCCGTGAAAGACCGTGGAGAGAGCTCAAACAGCTCAAAAGAGGGGAGAGAGGGGAGAGAGAGATCAAGAGGGGAGAAAGAGAGAGGGGGAGAGACAGAGAGGGGGAGAGAGAGAGAGGGGGGAGGGGGAGAGACAGAGAGGGGGGAGGGAGAGAGAGAGGGGGGAGAGAGAAAGAGGGGAGATGTGGAGAGAGATAGGGGAGAGAAAGAGGGGAGAGAGGGGAAAGAGAGAGAGGAGAGAGAGAGAGGGGAGAGAGAGAGGGGATATGTGGAGAGAGAGAGAGAGAGAGAGAGAGTGGAGGGAGAGGGGAGAGAGAGAGGGGAGATGTGGAGGAGATGTGGAGAGAGAGAGAGAGAGAGAGAGAGAGGGGAGAGAGAAAAAGAGAGGGGGGAGAGAGAGAGAGAAGGAAGAGAGAGGGGAGAGAGAGAGACAGAGGGGGGAGATAGAGAGAGAGGAGAGAGAGAGGGGGAGAGAGAGAGAGAGAGAGAGGGGAGAGAGAAAGATGGGAGATGTGGATGGAGAGAGGGAAGAGAAAGAGGGGGAGAGAGAGAGGGGAGAGAGAAAGAGAGAGGGGGAGATGGGGGAGAGAGAGAGAGAGAGAGAGAGAGAGAGAGAGGGGGTGAGATAGAAAGAGGGGAGAGAGAGAGAGAGAGAGAGGAGAGAGATGGAGAGAGGGAGAGAGAGGGGAAGAGAGAGAGAGAGGAGAGAGAGAGAGGGGAGATAGAAAGAGGGGAGAGAGAGAGGGGGGAGAGAGGGAGAGAGAGGGGGGGGGAGAGAGGGAGAGAGACATGAGAGAGAGAGACAGAGAGAGAAGAGAGAGAGGGGAGATAGAAAGAGGTTGAGAGAGGGGGAGAGAGAGAGGGGAGAGATAGAGAGGGGAGAAAGAGAGAGGGGAGGGAAGAGAGAGGGGAGAGAGAGGGAAGAGAGAGAGAGGGGAGAGAGAGGGGAGATGGGGAGATAAAGAGAGAGGGGAGCGAGAGAAAGGGGAGAGAGAGAGGGGGAGAGATAGATGGGAGATAGGGGGAGAGAGAGAGAAGGGGGGAGAGAGAAGGGGAGAGAGAGAGAGAGGGGGAGAGAGAGGGGGGAGATGGAGAGAGAGAGAGGGGGGAGATGGAGAGAGAGGGGAGAGAGAGAGGGGGGAGAGAGAGGGGAGAGAGAGAGGGGGGAGAGAGAGGGGAGAGAGAGAGGGGGGAGAGAGAGGGGTGAGAGAGAGGGGTGAGAGAGAGGGGAGAGAGAGAGGGGGGAGAGAGAGGTGAGAGAGAGAGGGGGGAGAGAGAGGGGAGAGAGAGAGGGGAGAGAGAGAGGGGGGGAGAGAGAGAAGGGGGGAGAGAGAAGGGGGAGAGAGAGAGAGGGGAGATGGAGAGAGAGGGGATATGGAGAGAGAGAGGGGAGATAGAAAGAGAGGGGAGATAGGGAGGGAGAGAGTGCAAAAGAGAGGGGGGAAAGAGAGAGCGCAAAAGAGAGGGGGGAGAGAGAGAGGGGAGATGGAGAGAGAGAAAGAGAGAGGGGCGATCGAGAGAGAGAGGGGAGATGGGGAGAGAGAGAAAGAGAGAGGGGAGATAGAAAGAGAGGGGAGATAGAGAGGGAGCGCAAAAGAGGGGGGGGGAGAGAGAGAGTGCAAAAGAGAGGGGGGAAAGAGAGAGCACAAAAGAGAGGGGGGAAAGAGAGAGCTTAAAAGTGAGGGGGAGAGAGAGCGCAAAAGAGAGCGGGAGAGAGAGAAAGCAAAAGAGAGTGGGAGGGAGAGAACGCAAGGGGTGGGACCACTGTACTGCATGTGAACGGGTTTTAGGACTAGTTTAATATAAAATATAAGTTTAAGATTGAATATTAGTTTAAAAAGGGATATGGTATATGTCATGGTATTTGACTAGACAGGTCTCCAAGTATATGTTTAAATATATGTATGTTTGTGTACATGTGTATTTATGTGTTTATATGTGTAAATATGTATGTGAACAAAATTAAATTGCCGCCAGACTAAGTGGTGTAAAGTAAAACTTCTTCTTTATTCCATACCTTTTGTATTCACCAGCATAACCTCAATAAAAAATTATTAAAAAAAAACAAAAAACTTCTTCTTTATTAAATTCCAAATAAAATACGGTCCAATGGAGTACTGCAACAAAATATAGGACATGCACACTGGCGTAGCACAGGTAGGCTTACGCGTTTCGTCTTACACAGCCGTAGTCATAGCCTGATGTGCTAACATACAAGTCAGTATAAAACAACCTCAAAAGTTTGCAATCGGTTAAAAATTTCAACGCCCATTATTTTTTTATTTTTTTTATATTTTATTTTTTATTGAGGTCATACAACTTTAAACATAAACAAGCTTACAGGACAATTATGGACATAGGCATACATCTAGACAATGATATGAGTATTAAACAAAGCCTATAATTCACATCTAACATACAGAGGAGGTAGACATTTTCAAAGATAAACTTATGAGGTTGGAAATATATAAACAGGTCCTGTGTATTTGAATGCTGACCTCTTTTTTAACTATGACATATTATTTCCCAAACCAATAGGTAGTTACTCGTAGACAAGAAAAAAATATGGGAGATATAGAAAACTTAGGAATAGTACTATCTAATTCAGTTATGTCATAGAGAGTGGTGAAGGATGGGGGATATCTATGGCCGCTATATTGCAACAGATATGGAAAAAATAATAGGGAATCTATGTTCCTTTCTTTACTCAGTAAACAAGACCCGAAGGGGGTGGCGGAGCTAGAGTTTTAATAACTCTGAACATATGGCGGCAGAAATATATAGTTCCTTTGTTTACTCAATAAACAGAACCTAAGGGAAGGCAGAGCCAAAATTCTAACTATGTATAAATAAGTATGGACAGGGATATATAGTCTTGTGTTTATCTGTCACAGTGTGAACAAGTTTTCTAGTGTCTAAAGGTTCTTATGTTCTTATGAAACTAGGGGAACCACTCAACACCAAATCAATATCTCTCTAAAATTAGTAAAAAACCTTGTAAATTGTATAGCACACCAAATATAGATTGATATTAGGACATTTTTACCTAGACATACATGACATAGAATGATACATAGGTCCCTCAGTATAAATGTAAGTCTTACGCCTAGATTTAGAGTTTGGCGTTAGCCGTCAAAACCAGCGTTAGGGGCTCCTAACGCTGGTTTTGGGCTACCGCTGGTATTTAGAGTCAGTCAGGAAAGGGTCTAACGCTCACTTTGCAGCCGCGACTTTTCCATACCGCAGATCCCCCTACGCCAATTGCGTATCCTATCTTTTCAATGGGATCTTTCTAATGACGGTATTTAGAGTCTTGGCTGAAGTGAGCGTTAGAACTCTAACGACAAAACTCCAGCCACAGCAAAAAGTCAGGAGTTAAGAGCTTTCTGGGCTAACGCCGGTTCATAAAGCTCTTAACTACTGTGCTCTAAAGTACACTAACACCCATAAACTACCTATGCACCCCTAAACTGAGGCCCCCCCACACCGCCGCCACTATAATAAAATAATTTTAACCCCTAATCTGCCGACCGCACACCGCCGCCACCTACGTTATCCCTATGTACCCCTAATCTGCTGCCCCTAACACCGCCGACCCCTATATTATATTTATTAACCCCAAATCTGCCGCCCCCAACGTCGCCGCCACCTACCTACAATTATTAACCCCTAATCTGCCGACCGGACCTCACCGCTACTATAATAAAGTTATTAACCCCTAATCTGCCTCACTCCCGCCTCAATAACCCTATAATAAATTTTATTAACCCCTAATCTGCCATCCCTAACATCGCCGACACCTAACTTCAAGTATTAACCCCTAATCTGCCGACCGGACCTCACCGCTACTATAAAAAATTTATTAACCCCTAAAGCTAAGTCTAAACCTAACACTAACACCCCCCTAAATTAAATATAATTTTTATCTAACGAAATAAATTAACTCTTATTAAATAAATTAATCCTATTTAATGCTAAATACTTACCTGTAAAATAAAAGAACTAAGTTACAAAAAATAAAAAAATATTTACAAACATTATAAAAATATTACAACAATTTTAAGCTAATTACACCTACTCTAAGCCCCCTAATAAAATAACAAAGCCCTCCAAAATAAAAAAAATGCCCTACCCTATTCTAAAATAAAAATAGAAAAGCTCTTTTACCTTACCAGCCCTTAAAAGGGCCTTTTGCGGGGCATGCCCCAAAGAATTCTGCTCTTTTGCCTGGAAAAAAAAACATACAATACCCCCCCACCAACATTACAACCCACCACCCACATACCCCTAATCTAACCAAAACCCCCCTTAAATAAACCTAACACTAAGCCCCTGAAGATCTTCCTACCTTATCTTCACGCCGGGTATCACCGATCGGTCCAGAGGAAGCTCCGAAGTCTTCATCCAAGCCCAAGCGGGGGCTGAAGAGATCCATCATCGGGCTGAAGAGGTCCATCATCGGGCTGAAGTCTTGATCCAAGCGGCGGCTGAAGAAGTCCATTATCGGGCTGAAGTCTTGATCCAAGCGGCGGCTGAAGAAGTCCATCATCGGGCTGAAGTCTTGATCCAAGCGGCATCTTCAATCTTCTTTCTTCTAGATCCATCTTCATCCCGCCGACGCGGAACATCCATCCTGCCCGACGACTTCCCGACGAATGACGGTTCCTTTAAATGACGTCATCCAAGATGGCGTCCCTCGAATTCCGATTGGCTGATAGGATTCTATCAGCCAATCGGAATTAAGGTAGGAAAATTCTGATTGGCTGATGGAATCAGCCAATCAGATTGAGCTCGCATTCTATTGGCTGTTCCGATCAGCCAATAGAATGCGAGCTCAATCTGATTGGCTGATTGGATCAGCCAATCGGATTGAACTTGAATCTGATTGGCTGATTCCATCAGCCAATCAGAATTTTCCTACCTTACTTCCGATTGGCTGATAGAATCCTATCAGCCAATCGGAATTCGAGGGACGCCATCTTGGATGACGTCATTTAAATGAACCGTCATTCGTCGGGAAGTTGTCGGGCAGGATGGATGTTCCACGTCGGCGGGATGAAGATGGATCCAGAAGAAAGAAGATTGAAGATGCCGCTTGGATCAAGACTTCAGCCCGATGATGGACTTCTTCAGCCGCCGCTTGGATCAAGACTTCAGCCCGATGATGGACTTCTTCAGCCACCGCTTGGATCAAGACTTCAGCCCGATGATGGACCTCTTCAGCCTGATGATGGATCTCTTCAGCCCCCGCTTGGGCTTGGATGAAGACTTCGGAGCTTCCTCTGGACCGATCGGTGATACCCGGCGTGGTGAAGATAAGGTAGGAAGATCTTCAGGGGCTTAGTGTTAGGTTTATTTAAGGGGGGTTTGGGTTAGATTAGGGGTATGTGGGTGGTGGGTTGTAATGTTGGTGGGGGGGTATTGTATGTTTTTTTTTCCAGGCAAAAGAGCAGAATTCTTTGGGGCATGCCCCGCAAAAGGCCCTTTTAAGGGCTGGTAAGGTAAAAGAGCTTTTCTATTTTTATTTTAGAATAGGGTAGGGCATTTTTTTATTTTGGGGGGCTTTGTTATTTTATTAGGGGGCTTAGAGTAGGTGTAATTAGCTTAAAATTGTAATATTTTTATAATGTTTGTAAATATTTTTTTATTTTTTGTAACTTAGTTCTTTTTTTATTTTTTGTACTTTAGTTAGTTTATTTAATTGTATTTATTTGTAGGTATTGTATGTAATTTATTTATTGATAGTGTAGTGTTAGGTTTAATTGTAGATAATTGTAGGTATTTTATTTAATTAGTTTATTGATAGTGTAGTGTTAGGTTTAATTGTAACTTAGGTTAGGATTTATTTTACAGGTAATTTTGTAATTATTTTAACTAGGTAGCTATTAAATAGTAAATAACTATTTAATAGCGATTGTACCTGGTTAAAATAAATACAAAGTTGCCTGTAAAATAAATATAAATCCTAAAATAGCTACAATATAATTATTATTTATATTGTAGCTATATTAGGGTTTATTTTACAGGTAAGTATTTAGCATTAAATAGGATTAATTTATTTAATAAGAGTTAATTTATTTCGTTAGATAAAAATTATATTTAACTTAGGGGGGTGTTAGTGTTAGGGTTAGACTTAGCTTTAGGGGTTAATAAATTTATTAGAGTAGCGGTGAGGTCCGGTCAGCAGATTAGGGGTTAATACTTGAAGTTAGGTGTCGGTGATGTTAGGGAGGGCAGATTAGGGGTTAATACTATTTATTATAGGGTTATTGAGGCGGGAGTGAGGCGGATTAGGGGTTAATAACATTATTATAGTAGCGGTGAGGTCCGGTCGGCAGATTAGGGGTTAATAATTGTAGGTAGGTGGAGGCGACGTTGGGGGCGGCAGATTAGGGGTTAATAAATATAATATAGGGGTCGGCGGTGTTAGGGGCAGCAGATTAGGGGTACATAGGGATAACGTAGGTGGCGGCGGTGTACGGAGCGGCAGATTAGGGGTTAAAAAAATATGCAGGGGTCAGCGATAGCGAGGGCGGCAGATTAGGGGTTAATAAGTGTAAGGTTAGGGGTGTTTAGACTCGGGGTACATGTTAGGGTGTTAGGTGCAGACTTAGGAAGTGTTTTCCCATAGGAAACAATGGGGCTGCGTTAGGAGCTGAACGCTGCTTTTTTGCAGGTGTTAGGTTTTTTTTCAGCTCAAACGGCCCCATTGTTTCCTATGGGGGAATCGTGCACGAGCACGTTTTTGAAGCTGGCCGCGTCAGTAAGCACCGCTGGTATTAAGAGTTGCAGTGGCGGTACATTATGCTCTACGCTCCCTTTTTGGAGCCTAACGCAGTCCTTCTGTGAACTCTAAATACCAGCGGTATTTAAAAGGTGCGGGGGGAAAAAACCAGCCTTAGCTACGCGGGTCGTTACCAACAAAACTCTAAATCTAGCCGTTAGTCTTACAGTCTATGAAACATAAAAAAACTGCAAACTCAAAGTCTAGAACGATAAATTTGACAATCCAGGGTAGAGGAAAAACAAGTCTCTGGCCTACTGCTGTATTTTGGACTCTGTAAATTTGAAGTATAAACTGGATGACTATAGTTCAGCATAAAAGTTACATTAATGGTTAGGAACCGCAATGTATGGTGAATGTGCAGGCAGTAGCCTGTGAAATATATATGTAAACACTTAATTAAATATGGGCATACACAGTAATGCTCGGCAAAAGGGCAGTGAGGACTGTACACGAAAGTTACACATTATAGTTTCACCCCAGGGGCATGGGCCCTATACCCCAAGGCCTAGAGCCGAAGATGCAGAGCCCCTGCGTGTCATAGCCAAAGTAATATATTAAATATAAGGATGTGGTCAATCTATGACAAGGAAGGGCTCAGGGATCATATACACACTTTGCAGGATCTTGACGATTATTTAGCTGTCCCCACCCAATTGTATAGAAACATGTTATTAAAGTTAGATATGTACAGGTTAAACAACCCTATTCACAACGCCAGCCCTCTAGTTCACAAAATAATAAGTCTGTCAGTTAATACAGACCCTTAACCAAGTGCACTAATAAACGGGACCTAGATGAGGTTTGTATTATAAAATCTAATGCTAACTATCCCTTACTGAACTATATTAAAAATTTCAGAGCTAGTAAGATATATTACAGCTAAATTAGAACCTGAACGTCAAACTTACAGTCTCCATCAGAACTGCTTCTACTAATCCATTAGTTCCAGGGACATAATGTGTGAACCCTGTTAATAACCATAATCATTACATATATACATACTATAAACTTTGTGGGATATCAAAAAATAAATACTGGTTATATACCACAATGCCACAACTGCGATTATGTAGGTCATAATAAACATAACTAGTGGCGTAACAACCATCAGGATAAGTGAAGTAGCTGTAACTCAAC
Source organism: Bombina bombina (assembly GCF_027579735.1). Taxonomy (NCBI): domain Eukaryota; kingdom Metazoa; phylum Chordata; class Amphibia; order Anura; family Bombinatoridae; genus Bombina; species Bombina bombina. The sequence continues at coordinate 910,487,827 of NC_069504.1, read as the reverse complement.
AGTACAAACAGTAAGTAAAAGTTATACATGTTAAGCCTATCATCAGGAAAAAGAGATGTATGTCTCAGCTGTAACCATAAGAAATCATTATATACTGTAACCTTCCTGGTTCAACAGCAACGCATTTACTAGCATAATAAATATTTTGTATGAAGCACTCCACGTGGCCCATTAGCAAAGTCTCTTAGATCAGGTTGTCAGGCCTTCATACAGAGTAAATGCTATATAGTGTCCCGTATAACTTCTCTTAGTTCTGAAGGTCATAAAAGAGAAAAAGGAGCATCACACAAAATAATCTCAAACATCAACAATATACAATCTGAGCTGGGACACGCTATTATTTTGTAGCTAATAATCATAACTAACGGTGAGCAGGAAGGATTTCAAACCCAACCTCTGAATGTCCCATAGTCATCTCAATATCTCTGTAATATCGTCACCCCACTCCGGCTCGAGTCACAGAAAACCTACTCTCTATAGCATTGTTGATCTCTGCAACCAAACAGGGGCCAATTGAGGAGCATGCAGATCTCAAATCAGCAATCTCTACGAGCAGAAGCAGATTTTGAGCCTGCGTGGATTTAATAACCCACTCGTCCTGAGCCTTGCATGCTGTTCCCCCAGCGATCGTCCGCCTCACTGCGGGACTCAGCATACCAGCATCCGCTTCTTCAACTGTATACAGCCACTCTTCAGATTCAGGGAGGGCTGCAGTAGGGGGTATATGTCTCTTTGTTAAATTTGCCTGTATTTCGGTACTATCCGCTTTTATAGCATTAGGTGCCTGAGTTGTTGCATGCTGCGGAGCTCTTTGCAAATCACTCAACTGTGCTTGTGAGATCCCATAAAAAAAGTTCCATATCATTTCAGTTATCTCCTCCTCGATCCGAAAAAAAATGCGTAACCATAGCTCTCTCAATTGTTCCATATAGTTGTGTCTCCATTTTAGTGTTATCCGGGTAGTATAAACCTGGTGATTGAGATTCCGGAATGTAGTTCAGCACTTAAGCCTTCAGAGGAATCAGTGTCCCTGCATCCAACAGCTAGCTCTTTCAAAAAGGCGTCTGTAGTCACCAGCCTCGTGGGCCTATTAAGATATTGAAGTCCGGCTCCAGACCCACTGCAGGTCACAGGGTCACTCCTAAGCACCACTAAGTGAAGCTATTACTATATATATATGAATTCTGTATTTTAGTGTCATCCAAGTCCACTTTTTAGCTTTTATAAATCGAACAAAGTATACTGCAGACATTGGCTGATCGGAACAGCCAATAGAATGCGAGCTCAATCTGATTGGCTGACACCCCCCTAAATTAAATATAATTTTAATCTAACGAAATTAATTAACTCTTATTAAATAAATTATTCCTATTTAAAGCTAAATACTTACCTGTAAAATAAATCCTAATATAGCTACAACATAAATTATAATTATATTATAGCTATTTTAGGATTAATATTTATTTTACAGGTAACTTTGTATTTATTTTAACCAGGTACAATCAGCCAATCAGAATCAAGTTCAATCCGATTGGCTGATTGGATCAGCCAATCGGATTGAACTTGATTCTGATTGGCTGATTCCATCAGCCAATCAGAATATTCCTACCTTAATTCCGATTGGCTGATAGAATCCTATCAGCCAATCGGAATTCGAGGGACGCCATCTTGGATGACGTCATTTAAAGGAACCGTCATTCTGCGAATAGGCGTCGGTTGAAGAGGTTGGATCCGCGTCGGTTGGAAAGAAGATGGCTCCGCTCCGCTCCAGAAGAAAGAAGATTGAAGATGCGGCTTGATAGAAGACTTCATCCCGATGATGGACTTCCGACTTCAGCCCGATGATGGAGTTCTTCAGCCGCCGCTTGGATCCAGACTTCAGCCCGAGGATGGACGTCACTCTTCAGCCCCCCGCTTGGGCTTGGATCAACACTTCCGAGGCTTGGATCAAGACTTCCGAGGACGGATCAGTGAACCTGGTATGGTGAAGATAAGGTAGGAAGATCTTCAGGGGCTTAGTGTTAGGTTTATTTAAGGGGGGTTTGGGTTAGATTAGGGGTATGTGGGTGGTGGGTTGTAATGTTGGGGGGGTATTGTATGTTTTTTTTACAGGCAAAAGAGCTGAATTCTTTGGGGCATGCCCCGCAAAGGGCCCTGTTCAGGGCTGGTAAGGTAAAAGAGCTTTGAACTTTTTAATTTAGAATAGGGTAGGGCATTTTTTTATTTTGGGGGGCTTTGTTATTTTATTAGGGGACTTAGAGTAGGTGTAATTAGTTTAAAATTGTTGTAATATTTTTCTAATGTTTGTAAATATTTTTTTATTTTTTGTAACTTAGTTCTTTTTTATTTTTTGTACTTTAGTTAGTTTATTTCATTGTATTTATTTGTAGATATTGTATTTAATTAATTTATTGATAGTGTAGTGTTAGGTTTAATTGTAGATAATTGTAGGTATTTTATTTAATTAATTTATTGATCGTGTAGTGTTAGGTTTAATTGTAACTTAGGTTAGGATTTATTTTACAGGTAATTTTGTAATTATTTTAACTATTTTAGCTATTAAATAGTTCTTAACTATTTAATAGCTATTGTACCTGGTTAAAATAAATACAAAGTTACCTGTAAAATAAATATAAATCCTAAAATAGCTATAATATAATTATAATTTATATTGTAGCTATATTAGGGTTTATTTTACAGGTAAGCATTTAGCTTTAAATAGGAATAATTTATTTAATAAGAGTTAATTAATTTCGTTAGATTTAAATTATATTTAACTTAGGGGGGTGTTAGTGTTAGGGTTAGACTTAGCTTTAGGGGTTAATCCATTTATTACAGTAGCGTCGAGATTCGGTCGGCAGATTAGGGGTTAATACTTGAAGTTAGGTGTCGGCGATGTTAGGGAGGGCAGATTAGGGGTTAATACTATTTATTATAGGGTTATTGAGGCGGGAGTGAGGCGGATTAGGGGTTGATAACTTTATTATAGTAGCGGTGCGGTCCGATCGGCATATTAGGGGTTAATAAGTGTAGGCAGGTGGAGGCGACGTTGAGGGGGGCAGATTAGGGGTTAATAAATATAATATAGGGGTCGGCGGTGTTAGGGGCAGCAGATTAGGGGTACATAAGGATAACGTAGGTGGCGGCGCTTTGCGGTCGGCAGATTAGGGGTTAATTATTGTAGGTAGCTGGCGGCGACGTTGTGGGGGGCAGGTTAGGGGTTAATAAATATAATATAGGGGTCGGCGGTGTTAGGGGCAGCAGATTAGGGGTACATAAGTATAACGTAGGTGGCGGTCGGCAGATTAGGGGTTAAAAAAAATTAATAGAGTGGCGGCGATGTGGGGGGGCCTCAGTTTAGGGGTACATAGGTAGTTTATGGGTGTTAGTGTACTTTAGAGCACAGTAGTTAAGAGCTCCATAAACCGGCGTTAGCCCAGAAAGCTCTTAACTACTGACTTTTTTCTGCGGCTGGAGTTTTGTCGTTAGATTTCTAACGCTCACTTCAGCCACGACTCTAAATACCAGCGTTAGAAAGATCCCATTGAAAAGATAGGATACGCAAATGACGTAAGGGGATCTGCGGTATGGAAAAGTCGCGGCTGTAAAGTGAGCGTTAGACCCTTTAATAACTGGCTCCAAATACCAGAGGGCGGTAAAAACCAGCGTTAGGAGCCTCTAACGCAGGTTTTGATGGTTACCGCCCAACTCTAAATCTGGGCCTAAGTGATTTTAACATAATCACATGGCTTACATCTCTGATGTCCACATTTAAACATCCCTAGATGTTTAAGCCATGAACTGTTTACATTCTTTTTACTTGGAAAAAGTGTCGGGGATAACAGTGACCCTAAAGTGGGACTCCTTCTGTATGTACATCTAATGCATTTTTTCACTGTTTCAATGAGCCTGTCATCTGCGTTCAGAACCGGAAAATGTTTCAGTATAATGTCGCATATATATGGGTATTGAGTGCTATGACCAGTAACAAAGGTGACTCCATCAAACCTGTCTTTTTTGTGATTTGTCTGTTCTAATAATGAATTTCTGGATTTGTTTGCTAAGGTTACTTTTGCTTTCTGTATGTCTCTACGGGGATATTTTCTCTCGTAAAGTCTCTTATCTACATCCTTAGATAATGCTCTAAAGTCCTCTTGATCAGAACAATTTCTTTTCAGTCTTGTATATTCCCCTTTGGCGATTGCTAGGGGAACATGTTTTGGATGGCAGCTCTTGCCATGTAATACTGTATTGCCTGAAATAGACTTACGATAAACAATGGATTTCACATCCCCATTAGGCTGCCCTATGAGTGTAAGATCCAAATAATTGATCTGAACTGCATTGTGCTCATGAGTAAAACTTAAACCTATTTGATTTTTGTTCAGATAATCCAAAAACTGAATAATCTCTTCTTCAGACCCAGTCCAGATGAACAACAGATCATCTATGTATTGTTTGTACAGTGATACACGATGCTTGTAGGGGTTACTATCCCCAAAGCTGTGGAAGAACTCCCAACAGCCTAAAAAAAGATTTGCATATGAGGGAGCAAATTTAGCTCCCATGGCTGTTCCACATCTTTGGAGATAGTATACTCCTTCAAATAGAAAGAAATTGTGAGTAAGTAGAAAACCTAATATTTTAAGCTTTTTAGGATTTCTGGGCATACTCTTTCTAACTGTTTTGCTTTTGTGGTATATGCTGGTTATACCTGACTCAGTCTCCTAACAAAAGACTCCATCTACTGCAGTGTTAAAATTGAGGAAGAGATGCAACAATTTTATTCACTAATGTCTACTACAGCTAGAAATACAGATACACCAGATTGTGAACTGATTTTTTCTGATGATAAGCCCTTCCTTTTGCTACTAATCCTCTCAAGATAGTGTCAAATTTAGCAAATTCTGTAGCAGTTCTCCTTTTATTCATCTCTGTCTGTAGCTCTGCTATATACCTCCTTATCTGTTCTAGTTGTTTATTTTTATAGTGTATTAATAGAAACATAAGATTCAATGAGCATTCTGTTACGGCATTATTCCAAGACTCAATAAAGTCATTATCTGTGGTAACTATCCACGTCAAAAGTAGGAAACTTGAATATTCTCAAGCCCCTAGGTATCATTTTAAGTGCTCTGTATTTCTCAAATGTCTAAATGTCCCATTGGATCTTTGCTTCTTTAAGTAGAAGATTTTCCATATTTTCAAAGAGAGTACTTAGAGCCAGGACTCCTTTATCATCAGAAAAAATCAGTTCACAATCTGGTGTATCTGTATTTCTAGCTGTAGTGGACATTAGTGAATAAAATTGTTGCATCTCTTCCTCCATTTTAACACTGCAGTAGATGGAGTCTTTTGTTAGGAGACTGGGTCAGGTATAACCAGCATATACCACACAAGCAAAACAGTTAGAAAGAGTATGCCAAGAAATCTTAAAACGCTTAAAATAATAGGTTTTCTACTTACTCACAATTCTTTCTATTTGAAGGAGTATACTATCTCCAAAGATGTGGAACAGCCATGGGAGCTAAATTTGCTCCCTCATATGCAAATCTTTTTTTAGGCTGTTGGGAGCTCTTCCACATCTTTGGGGATAGTAACCCCTACAAGCATCGTGTATCACTGTACAAACAATACATAGATGATCTGTTGTTCATCTGGACTGGGTCTGAAGAAGAGATTATTCAGTTTTTGGATTATCTGAACAAAAATCAAATAGGTTTAAGTTTTGCTCATGAACACAATGCAGTTCAGATTAATTATTTGGATCTTACACTCATAGGGCAGCCTAAGGGGGATGTGAAATCCATTGTTTATTGTAAGCCTATTTCAGGCAATACAGTATTACATGGCAAGAGCTGCCATCCAAAACATGTTCCCCTAGCAATCGCCAAAGGGGAATATATAAGACTGAAAAGAAATTGTTCTGATCGAGAGGACTTTAGAGCATTATCTAAGGATTTAGATAAGAGACTTTACTAGAGAAAATATCCCCGTAGAGACATACAGGAAGCGAAATTAACCTTAGCAAACAAATCCAGAAATTCATTATTAGAACAGACAGATCACAAAAAAGACAGGTTTGATGGAGTCACCTTTGTTACTGGTCATAGCACTCATTACCCATATATTTGCGACATTATACGGAAACATTTTCCTGTTCTGAACGCAGATGATAGGCTCATTGATACAGTGAAAAAAGGCATTAGATGTACATACAGAAGGAGTTCCACTTTAGGGTCACTGTTATCCCCCACACTTCTTCCAAGTAAAAAGAATGTAAACAGTTCATGGCTTAAACATCTAGGGATTTTTAAATGTGGACATCAGAGATGTAAGCCATGTGATTATGTTAAAATCACTAAGACATTTAAAAGAAATATAACCAATAGGACCTATGATATTGGCAGTTGCATGAACTGTACATCGAGATATGTAGTGTACTTAATTGAATGTGCCCAATGTTGCCTACAGTATGTAGGACTCAACTCCAGTGATGTTAATACCAGGATTAGAGAGCATTTTTCATCATTTAAAACCACACGCTCCTCAACACCAATAGTTCAACATTTTGGTATCCAGCATAATGGTAGTCTTAATACCTTTGCCTGGTGTGCGATTTAAAAAATTCAGAAACCCAAAAGAGGAGGGGACATTGATCGCCTATTAGCCAAGAGGGAGGCATACTGGATATTTACTTTGGATACTAGAATACCCAAAGGTCTGAACTCCAGATATGATATTATGAATCATTGGGAGTAATTTATTCTAATCCAGTATTTATATCCAGAATCCCACCACCTCCCTCCAACTATATTACAATAATGAACTGTGTCTGCTAGAATTTTAAAATCCCATTATTATTCAGTTATTAGACCAATATGGAAGATTACCATTTGTTAACTAAGTATTCATTTATTGTACCTTGAAGATTCAGTACAGTTAATATATGTGTTACTAATGACCAAATATTGTTAATCACTGCAGACATAGTTTATATAGGTTCTGTTCTATATACTCTATATATTTATTATTTATATTTTATATAGTATATGTTCTTTAATCTGGATACAAGCAATTAGGCCCCAAAGATCCCCACTGTTGATAATTTTTTTAGCAATATTTGGAGCATTCCTTTTTCAACACAATCTACATTCGGTACCTGTATCTGCAAACACATTTAGCAAACAATGACAAAAAAAAGGGGATAAAAAATAGGAATGTGTATAGTTTAACGATATTTATTTAATGATTGTTATTCACATCCTTTCCTTAATATGCTAATGTAGATTCATTTGTAAGCTGTACAGACGTAGTGAACACAGATAGTATAATTAAGTTTTGACCAATTGCAGGACACCACACAATAATGGGCGTTGAAATTTTTAACCGATTGCCAACTTTTGAGGTTGTTTTATACTGACTTGTATGTTAGCACATCAGGCTATGACTACAGCTGTGTAAGCCGAAACGCGTAAGCCTACCTGTGCTACGCCAGTGTGCTTGTGTGCATGTCCTATATTTTGTTGCAGTACTCCATTGGACCGTATTTTATTTGGAATTTAATAAAGAAGAAGTTTTACTTTACACCACTTAGTCTGGCGGCAATTTCCTTTTGTTGATATGTTCTGAACCAGCTGATTCGCCATACTAACCACAGCCTGCAGTAGTGATTGGAGCAGGATCGTAGGATTGCAGTGATGCTTGCCACGCTAATCCGTGATTGGACAATAGCCTACACACATCCCCGATAGTAGAAGGAGTCAAGCTACAGCTCCACAGGAACGCCAGCCTCACGGAGATACCATGGACACGGAAGGAAACAGATATCAATGTTCGTGTCGGAAGTCTGCTAGTGGAGACTGACGGAGGCTTATTATACACGGGTGGCTCTCACTTTTTTTTTTTTTTTTTTTTTATTTCTATTTTTATTGGATGAGAAAATAATACAGTACATGTTATTGCATTTCAGGTTACAGTAGATACAAATCAACATGTCAAGTTGCTTTTTGCAAGGGTATAACATCCTATATTTATATCTTAATCAATCTATACAACTTTTTAGTAAATAAGAAAGAAAACAAAAACGAAGACAAAAACGAAAACACAAGTTGGTCACCGTAATTATATTTAATTTGAGGATTCTCCTGCCCATCCTAATGCAAGGATACAAGTATGTGTGTTGTGTCTGTATTGTCTCATGAAGAACTTCCCTCTCCCTTCTGTATTAAATTTCTCTTGGATTTTATACAGCTCTTAATGTGTATGCATTCGTGTTTCCCAGTAGAATTTTATATTGTGAAACAATTCCATATCTTTTCTTACAAAATAGCCATATTCCTCCAAGTGGATAGTATGTTCCATTGATGCTTCCCAGGCCTTATATGTGGGAATTACTTGAGATTTCCAATTAGTAGCTATCAGAGATCTAGCAGTGTTTAGAGCTAACTGAATTAATTTTCTGCGAATCTTGCATTTACATTTTGGAAGTAGGTTTAGTAATGCCGTTGTGGGTTGTAATTGATATTCATTATTTTGGTTACTAATAGATTTGATATATTCCCCTATTTTAAGCCAAAAAGGTTGTAATTTGGTACAAGTCCACCAGACATGTATCATGGAGCCCCTGCCCCCACACCCCCTCCAGCACACATCAGAGGCAGTTGGGTAAATTGTTTTGATTCTTGCTGGGGTGAGGTACCATCTAGTCAGAATTTTAAAATTTAACTCTAGGGCCCTAGCAGATGTTGAGGATTTTCTGGTGTTCTGTATAATATGTTCCCAATCTTGTTCACTTAATTCTCTGCCTAACTCCCTATGCCATCTACTCATATAGTTAGGAACTTTGGTCAGTTCGCTGAGTGACAGTGCCCTTTTGGCCCATGCCAAAGTATGACACAATGGTTGATTACTAAGACACTGTTGTTCAAACAAGGTGGGTTGTCTAGTGAGTTTTTCTTTATCTGGTGAGGTGGTCAGAAAGTGCTGGAGTTGAAAATATTTCAGCCATTTCGAAAAGGCCCCTCCCATTACATCTCCAAGATCAGTTCTCTGCTTAATTTTACCCCCGTTTAAAAAATAGTGTATGGGCATGGTATAACCTATTTCCCAATCAAGTTGCATAATGAGTTTCTGCTCCAAGCCTCCATGTAATTCAGCATTAGGTGAAACTGGAGACATTGGGGATCTAAGGGACGATATTCTATTTTCGCCGGCTATAGTAGTATCCCATATGTCAAATGTATGTTGATAAAGTGGATATGCTTTAATCCATGGTGGGCGGCTCTTTCTATCTACCCAGCACAGCACCCCGGGGGAAGGGGCCTTCAAGATGTGGGAATCCAGTGCCACCCAGGCCTTGTTGTCTGCATTTCGATGCCAATCTAATATTTTTTGTAAACATTTTGCTTTATAATATAATTCGATGTTGGGGAGTCCGAGACCTCCACTTTGGGTAGGTCTATACATTGTGGACTTAATGATTCTTGGTTTAATTTTGCCCCATATATAGTTATTTAACAATTTTTGGAGCTTATTACGGAATGAGGTAGTTAGCGCAATAGGAACGGTCTGGAGCAGATAGAGAATTTTGGGCAATGCAGTCATCTTAACCGCCTGTATGCGACCCCACCAAGAGATTGATTTGTCGCTCCACTTACTCAGATCTTTGTTTAGATCGTTATATAAGTTTTGGTAGTTTTTCTCAAACAAGGTGCTGGGTCTAGGTGACAGATGGATTCCCAAATACTTAATGGTTTTTTTTTTGAGGGATGAAAGGGCATTTCTTTAGTATTTCAGAATACTCCTTATTTGGCATAGTGATATTTAAAATTTCTGATTTTTGGGCGTTGAGTAGGAAATTGGAAAAAGTTCCAAACTCCCTAAACTCCCTCAGTACCTCTGGGATCGACTCACCCGGATCAGACAATGTGAGTAACACATCATCTGCGTAGAGTGACAGTTTATAGTTGTTTTGTCCTATCGATATGCCTGAGATTTGTGTGTTCTGTCTAATTTTATGGGCTAGGATTTCCATACTCAACACAAATAGGAGGGGAGACAGAGGGCAACCCTGTCGGGTTCCGTTCTGAATAAAAAATGTATCAGATAATATATTATTTGCTTTTACTTTAGCTGAAGGGTTATGGTATAGGCTAAATATTCTTTTTATAATAGTTTCCCCAAATCCCATTTTCCGTAATGTTGCCATTAAAAATCTCCAGTCCAGGCGATCAAACGCCTTTTCAGCGTCAGCGGAGACAACCACCATCCCTAGTTTATTAAATTTGGCATAGTAAATTAGTTGTAATGTTCTGATGGTGTTGTCTCTCGCTTCCCTCCCCGGGACAAAACCTGCCTGATCCAGGTGAACAACCCGAGGTAATATCTTATTGATACGCCCAGCCAGAATCTTTGCGTAGAGTTTGAGGTCTGTGTTGAGTAGTGATATAGGTCTATAACTACTTGGTAGATTAGATGGCTTGTTTGGCTTAGGGAGCACGGAAATATAGGCTTCCGTACATTCCGCTGGGAAACCCCCTAATTCATCTATGTGTTGGAAAGCTTTCAATAAATGTGGGGCTATCAGTGATTTGTACATTTTATAATAATCATTTGAGAATCCATCTGGACCCGGGCTTTTATTATTGGGTAGCGACTCAATGGCATTTAAGATTTCTTTCAGCGTGAATGGGGAGTCTAGGGTATCTGCTTCTTGGATGGAAATTTTAGGTGTTTCTACCGAGTCTAGGTACTGGTTAAGGGCATCTAAATTTCCTGTTGTGTCTTGGTTCGTGATATTATATAGTTTGGCATAATAGTCACCAAACACATTTGCTATGCGTTTCGGCTCCGTCTCAATCTGTCCCCCGTCATTTTCAATTTTAAAAATATGGGCCTGATATATCTTTTTTGCTAAGGCTTTTGCCAGCCATGTACCTGCTTTATTGCTATTGTGATAGTACATTTTTTTAAGGTAGAATGCTTTGTTGTTTGCAGCCTTTTGTAAATGTTTTCGGAAGGCGGTTCTGGCCTCGCACACTAGCCTTGTGAGATCTTCCCTTATGGGGTTAAGTTTATGTTGTTGTTCTGCTGTCTTTAAATTTGAGAATAGTGTTTGATACTCTATATCATATTGTTTGCGGAGGGTTGCTCTTTGTTTAATTAGCTCTCCCCTAATAGTCGCTTTATGTGCTAACCAGTTATTAACCTTATTTGTGTCCACTGAAGTGTTGTGCCTAAAGAACTCTTTTATGTGTTCGCTTATATGATTTTTAATAAGTGGATTGTGTAATAAAGTAGGATCCAACCGCCACGTAGATTGACGTTGGGGCATTGAGGGCCACCTTAGTTCTATAGTGATAGAAGCGTGATCCGACCACGATATCGGTAGAATCTCAGTTTCAGTGGCCAAAGCTATATTATTATGATCTAACAGCCAATAGTCTATTCTAGAGTAAGAATGGCCCGGGTGCGAGTAAAAGGTATAGCTGCGTGTTTTAGGGTGGTGTAACCTCCAAACATCCATTAGTAAAAGAGTGTCTAATTTTTGGATAAGGCCTAATCTATTTTTCTGGGTTATTTGACTTTTCCCTGTGGAGCAGTCCATAGGTGGATTCATTGTGATATTTAAATCTCCTCCCACTATTATCACCCCTCTTCGGACTTCTCCCAATTTGTTTAGAGCCTTGTTAAAAAATGGTTGTTGATTCGTATTGGGCGCATATATATTCATCAAAGTTAGCTGAGTGTTATATAACGTACCCACTAATATCAAGAACCTACCTTCCTCATCTGAGAATTTATCTATAATTTGAAAAGGGATGTCTTTACTAATTAAGATGCCCACTCCGTTCTTTTTCCTGACATTAGAGTTAAAGAAATTTTGAGTATAGTATTTGGAGTATATAGTTGGCTCTCTGGATTTGGAAAAATGGGTTTCTTGCAGAAACACTATCGATCCCTGTGATTTTTTAAACCATGCCAGGGCAATTGATCTCTTGGTGGGGGAGTTCAGGCCTTTACAATTTTGTGAGATTAGTTTTATGTCATGAGACATTGACTAGTGGGTTTATTTAACAATTGCGCTTTCCTAATCATCCTTATCAACGGGTGGGCAATATGATGATACCTTATATACAATGGTGACCAACAATACATAGAAATCAAAATTAACCTGTTAACACAATTAAACATTATCAACGTTTTAACTGTAAGTCTCAATGTCAATATCATTTTTCCCATTAGGAGATAAAAACAAGAGAAATAAAGAAAAGAAAAGGGAAAAAAGGATAGGGGAATCCAAAGACCTATTTGGGTCTAGACACAGTTGGGGGAGCAAAGTATTAAGTATACACTTGCTATTTGTACATATATGTATGTTTCTTTTTTTTTTCTCTTTTTTTTTTTTTTTTTTTTTTTTTTTAATTAAATATATTTATATTTCTTGTCGTTATTTTTGATACTTTCAACACCTCTACTAGGTAGATATTCTGAGAGCACCAATGACTCTAGTGGTTTATTATAACTGCAAAATCTGTTTATAACAATAATAATAATAACATTTTTAATCTATAACTGTAAGTGAGTCCACTGATAAGTCTTTTGTGATTAGGCGTAGTGCCCAATCCGGTAGTGTTCTGGACAGCACAATATAATGAACATCAAACAGTGTTACCTGAGTCTTTAAGAGCCAGCCTCTACAAAGCAGAGGTGGGCCAGTAAGTTACCTCCGGGTCCCTGTTGTCTTCTCAAGATCCATGTTCTGTTAATGATGTTATAAATCACCCATCTTCAGTATCCTGTATTTTCGATGAGCCACCCGCAGCAGGGGTTCTTGGACGTTTACGCTGAACTGTTTGCCAGCGAGGCCTTTGCTGTAATGGATTGGATTCTGATGGGGCTTTTGCATCACGTAGAGATGGCAAGGATGGTAGCGGTATTCCAAGTTGAGTGCAAAAGGGTTCCAGATCATCTATTGATTTGTAAGTGTGCATGCGGTTGTTCTTCAGCACTTTAACACTGAAGGGAAACCCCCATCTATAGGGGATTCCGTGATCTTGAAGATGCTGTGTCAAGAATCTTGTTTCTTTTCTGTTTTGTAAAGTAAGTGGGCTAAGATCGGAGTAAACTTGTATCTGGTGCTCCTGGTAAGATATAGATTGCTGTTGTCTTGATGCTTTCATTATCCTCTCCTTGTCCAGATATTTGTGGAATTTAATGATTACATCCCTTGGGGGTTCCTTTTCTTTGGGTTGAGGGCGGAGTGCCCTATGGGCTCTATCAAGTGGGATTTCGTTGAAATCAGGATCTTTCAGCATGGTCTTGAACAAATCTTGGAGGGAGGAATGCAAATTTTCAGGAGTGATTCTTTCTGGCAGTCCTCTTATCCGTATATTTTGCCTCCTCCCTCTATTGTCCAAATCCTCCAATTTTTCCTGAAGGAAGGATATTTGTGATTCTTGTGCCAAAAGTTTTCTGTTTATTAAATCCATATCTGATGTCTGTGTTTCAGTCTGTTCCTCCAGGAACTCCACTCTGTTTCCCAACTCATTAATCTCTTTTCTCACCTCCGCCAGCCCATCTTTAATCATTCTGCCTACTTGTTGTATGAATGAGGTGAAATCTCCCTTCGTGGGGAGATCTTTCAGATCAGCTCTTGTGAGTGGGGTATCCCCCCCTATCTCTTGTTGAATATCTGTCTCTTCTGGATTCTGAGATGAATCATCATCCTCCATTGTCAGCGCCTGAGACGTTTTAAAGAACATGCTCATCTTATTAGGGTTGTTTTTTGTGTTTTTGTCCCCTTTAACTGACCTCCTTGACGCCATGTTTGAGATCCCAGTGGGAATCCGGCTGTGCAGGTTTCCTTCTCTGGAAGTAAGCTTATTAACTTTAAAGCACTAATTGTTTTTTAAAATTAAAAGGGATAGTGCGATCCAGATTATCTTCTGTCTTCCCTTTCTCACTTTCTCTCTTCCCCTCTCCCTTTCTCTCTCCCCTCCTCAGTTTCGTAAATTCACTTATTCTCTTCTTCCACCTTTCTCTTTATGCCCCTTTTTAGGTTTATTTTGTCTGTATATTTATCCTCCCACTTGTTAGCAGGTGTCGAAGTGGGGACATAGAACTATGGTCCCTGTTAATGCTCGTAATGGTGTAGTCTTGTTTATACACAATTGCTTCTGGCTGATAAGGCAGAAGGGAAAGGGAGCAGCCCGTACTTTCACTCTAATCTCTCTCAGGCTGAGCCAATTTATTTGGATCTATCTAGGGGAATCAGCCATTTAAAATAAGTAGCCACAGGGAGGTAAGTGTCAGTCCTTAATGTTTGGTTGTCAGTTCCGGTGCCACGCGGTCGGCGTGTATGGGCCTGTCTTGGTGCTTGATAAAGTGCCTTAGTAACAACTCCTGTATAGCCGACACCTTTATTTATATCAGAGGGCTGCCCGCCCGGTGTTTGTGTTGTCCAGCTCCCTGTGACCCGTGCTTATGAAACAGTGATATGGGTAAGTGTGATCACCTGTGCTGTTATGTGGTCAAGTATGGCGCTTACCATTTATTTGTGCCTGCGTTGTTATGGCCGCCTCCTTCAGCTCTTTTCCTGTGCCCGGTCTGGCGTACGTCAGCTCACTCGGCTATTGATCGGACAGTTACTTTTGCACTGGGGAGATGTTAGGTTTATGATGCGGTCAGCAAACCGTTCTTTGTTGCGAGTCTGGTGCCTTTTAGAGGGTGAAAGCTGTTTCTTAAATGGCGGTAATAGTGTTCCGTTACAAGCAGTGCTGGTTGTGTTACTCACGCATTATTTCTTTATCATTCTCTGTGCTGTATAGTTCAGTGAAGTTACTGAACATGGATTTGTAATCATAGCCTGAGTAAATAGAGTATTATGCCCCAACTGTGTCTTAGGATTTACAGAGCTTGAGATTTATGCGGCCATTTCAGTCCATGGTCGGCTCCGCCCCCCGGGTGGCTCTCACTTTTTATTACGATCCTCAAGACGGATATTCGGTCATTAAAGGATGAAATATTGTTATATTTTGTAGCTGCTTTCTGCTTATTGCAGCTTTTTAGGGTTTCTGGGCATACTCTTTCTAACTGTTTTAAATATGTATGTGCATATATGTTCTTCACTTAGAAGAAAATGTTCTTTTTATTTTTAAATATATATTTCTATAAATATCTATATATACAAAATATATCTATATAAATATTCATATAGATATATAGTTATACATATTTATTTTACAAGAATATATACGACTGAGCTTGACATTGTCATTGTGTTGTTGGACTTGTTTGACAGCAGAAAAGATAGAAAACAAGCTACAAATTAGGGACAGATATGTTGTAGCTTTAGGCTTGTGAAGCCTGCCATGCCTTCTTTCAGTTTTGCAGGATGGGAAATTCAACAATATTTAGACTTACATTAAAGGAAATGGGGGCAAAATAAATAAAGTATATTGTAGTAATTAAAGTATATTTTTGGGGGGTTTACGATGCATAATTAACCATTTTATATGAAAATCTCAAAGTGTTTACTGACCTGTTAAAGGGGCAGTGTACTGTAAAAATGGTTCCCCTTAATGTAATGGGAGATTGTATGCGAGATTGCTTCTTTGGCTTTATTTCTGTATATGAAATGACTAGTTTGTTCTTTGACACCACAACTCATTAAAATGAGCTAGGCTTGCAAGAAAACTATATCTCCTTATTTTATCACTTTTTATACATACACATGATTCCTTATCTTGTCTCTGTATACCAAAGCCACATATTTAGAGAGAACAATTTAAAAATACAATTGTATTGCTTATATTTGCTACCTCCTACTGGGAGTGTAATTTATTCTGCTGCCTGTGTTTATATAGCTGTTCTATAGCCAATACTAGAGTATTTACAATTTATAGTATAGGTGGGATACCACCGGCAAAATCATATGTGTCAAATGCTAGAATAAATATGAAGGAGCTATTTATAAATAACTGAATACACTCCAGCAGGTTAAATTGATAATTGGGAACAAAATAAAAGGGAGAAAAGTTTACAGTACACAAAAAAAATCCCGCCCAGAGCAGCAATGTACTACTGGGACATAGCTGAACACATCTAGTGAGCCAGTGACAAGAGGCATATTTGTATAGCCACCAGCCACTAGCTAGTTCAAGAAGTACATTGCTTCTCCTGAGCTTACCCAGGTATGCTTATCAACAAAGAATACCAAGAGAATAAAGAAAATTGGATAACAAAAGTAAATTGGTGACTTTTTTTAACCTGTGTGTCTCTCTGAATCCTGAAATAATTGTTTTGGGTTTCATATCCCTTTAATGAAATAAATTAAAAAAGCCTCTTGGAGTTTTATATTAAATATAAGATATCCCTATCCAATCATTTCAGTTTTTAAATGCAATACTATATATACAACGTAACACCAGGACGTTTTAAGAATGTTAGTGACAAACAAGCTCCCAGAGCCTCCCAGAGTAATCTTTCTGGGTATAAACTTCCATCCATTCTGTTCACTCCCCCTTTGCCTTATTTATTTTTATTTATTTATTTATTTTATACTGAGGACTGCACCCTGCTGATTTCTCACCAAAGTGATATACAACCCACTATTTGGCTTTTGAATACACCTAGCCTCATGGCTAGAAAACAATAGACAAAAAAAGTCAAGCAGTGACTTAGATTCATTTGAATATGAATAAACTTTTTCACCTTGTGTCTTTCTGTCACCTCTAAATTTACAAAGAATGGGATTAAATTTAGTAGGTTTCCCAATGAAAGGCAAATTCAAAAAGCGCTGCCAATTTACAGCATGTGTATTTAGATACAAGTACAGGTCAAGCAAGACGTGCATATTTTGTGCCTTATTAAAAATAAATGGAATAAAAACATGCATCCTGCATTGTAGAAGCCAGTGCCATGCACTTGGGCCAGTGAGATGGAAATAGTGTGGGGGGAGACAGTGAGCTCACTTACATAAACACATCCCAACACTGTTTCTTCCTATTTCCATCTGTTATCTATTGACAGTTTAGCAATGTTTGTTGTGATTCTATGGGTGTCATTGGCAGAAGAATGAGATCACAAATGAGTATTCAAGAGAACAATGTATGTTTTTCACATGCTCTTGTCCTTTACAAATTGAGTCAGGGGCTTCATTAGGAGGGTTAATGGGCCAATAACAGAATTTATTGGAGGTTCACTTCAATCCATTCAATTTTTCTTTCATAATTCAAACAGACCAAACACTTTTTGAAACGTTTGCATTTTAATTCTATGATCAAATCAGTAGTCTTTGTTGAACAGAATATCTAGGTAGGTAGCATGTATGTGTCTGAAACACTTTGAATCATGAAGGAAAGTTATAAGGTTTCGTGTCCCTTTAATAAATGTAATAACACTTTATTAAGAGCAGTAAACCATGAACAACATTTTCTCTGCTAAATACAGAGAACCAAATCTAATTCACATCATTTTGTTGTCTCCCCTAGGTTTAGTGACTATTTCACATTTTCCTTTAAGGAATAGTCTAGTCAATATTAGACTTTCATGATTTAAATAGAGCAGACAATTTTAAGCAGTTTTCTAATTTACTCCTATTATCAATTTTTCGTCATTCTCTAGGTATCTTTATTTGAAAAAGCAAAAATGTAAGCAAAGGTGCCAGCCCATTTTTGCTTCAGCACCTGGGTAGCACTTGCTGATTGGTGGCTAAATGTAGCCTCCAATCAGCAAGAGCTACCTAGGTTCTGAACCAAAAATGGTCCGGTTCCTAAACTTATATTCAAATAAAGATTCCAAGAAAATGAAGAAACATTGATAATAGGAGTAAATTAGAAAGTTGCTTAAAATTGCATGCTCTATCTGAATCAGGAACGTTTAATTTTGACTAGACTATTCCTTTAATCTTTTAAATCTTACACATTATTAGCCTAGAATATGTTACTAGCAAATCACTTTTGAAGCCTGTAGAAAATATATGGGTGCCGATTTATCAAGTGTCTGGCGGACATGATCCACTGTAGCAGATCATGTCTGCCAGACATTGATAAATGCAGACAGCATATGCTGTCGGCATTTATCATTGCACAAATGAGAAAAAAACAGAAAAATGCACTCCAATGGTGCAAAAGATCACAACAATTGTTGGAAATTGTATAAATACATCACTGTACAGAATGATAAAGCGGTGCACTATGTGGCAGTGCAAGTCAGACAGGCTGGATAGATCAGAGTCCACCAGCTGGCTCACTCCAGATCGTGGATATACCAATGGTTGCTGCAAAATAAAATGCAAGGAGGGAGGGGGAAGGGTGCTCCTTTTTCTTTCTTTTTAACATGTCTTTATTATACATAGCCATCTTATAATACAATGAGCAAGAATCAACACATACATCATTACACAGTACTTAATAAACAGAAATTAATACCTTCTCGGTATGAACATATTTAAAGAAAAAATGAAACTGTAAATGTATTTCCATCCTGCAAATAAACAAGTAATTTGAATGGATTTAGTGGTTATATATATATATATATTTTATCCTATAAATAATAAAAAAGGAAAAAAGAAGAAGAAAAAAAAGGGGGGAGCTCCGGGCCTGTGAGGATCTACCTTAGAAGTTGTAGCTCCTGCCTTTGTAACTTATGGTATGTCTCTAAAGTTTCTTATCCAAGAACCAGGGAAGACTTGTAACAAGACTAATTCAGCGAAGCTGATAGAGGAGACAAATGGAGACAGAATCCGCCGCTGGACTTGTAATGAGTAAGTCTTGATAATAGGTGCCCACTCTACCAAAAATATCTTTATTTTTTTTCTCAGAAGCCTGGGATAAGTGAAATGATTCATATATAATTTGGGATTGAATTCCTTTTAGAATTAACCCCAAGCTGGGAGGGCGCTTAGCAATCCAGCATTTAAAAATATTATATCTAACTATTAGTTTGATGGTATTTAAAATCCTAGTTTTCAAATCTGACCTAGGATTGAGTACCAAACAGACTATATCTTCCAGAGAAAACAAGTAAGCCCCATTATAGAGTCTATTGAACCAATATTGAATTTTCGGCCAGAGTTGTTTTATTTTAGGGCAGTGCCACAACATATGCATAAGATCTGCTTTACCATATGAACAGCGCGGACAGTCAGCCCCTTTAAGAGGATAGAATTTAGCTATCCTAAGAGGAGATAAATAAAATGTATTCATTAATTTGACATGAGATTCCTTCCAGCTTACCGCGAAAGGATAACTGGCTACCATCACGAGGCTAAAAGAAATCTTCTCCTGGTCAATTGTAGGGATATAAGAAAGCCATGAATTAACCAGTTTTTCACCAGCCAGTATACCCTGTTTAGTGAGCATAATATCGTAGATTAAAGAAATTGATGTATCTCCTGCTATAAATTTTTGGATACAGATCTTGACCTCGGACCACTCTGACCTAATTGAAGAGTACCAGCTTTGAGAGCATACATAATGGCGGATTTGAAAGTACGCAAATCGATTCCCCTTATGTAGAGAAAATTGTGGAAAGATCACTTCCCATGGTATACAATGCTGATGAATATCCTTGAGGCCTTTATCCTGCCATTCTTGGAAAACTTTTTGGTCTATTCCAGGAATAAAAAGCGGGTTACCCCTAATGGGTAAGAATTCAGAAAATAAAGGATCAATTTCTAATATATGACAAAACTTCTGCCATATGCAGATTGGATTTTTGAAAGACTGTAGAATGAGTACTTTCCGTGGGAGTTTATGTACCGGGCAGTGTAAAAGAGCCTTCAGGGACCCCGGATCAATCAACTGGGATTCAAAATGGAGGGAAGCAACCCTATTAGTTTGTGCTAGCCAATCCATAGCTATCTTAAGCAATGAAGCAAAATTGTAAAATCTTACATTAGGAAGGGCTAAACCAGCATTCAGGGTTTTTTGTGACAGCCTTTCCAATGATATACGCAGTTTTTTAGATTTCCAGATAAATTTGGAGAACCAGGAGTTCAATTTGCGTAGATCTTTGTTTAGTATGATTAGTGGCAAATTTTGCATAGGATAAAGAATCCGTGGAAAAATTATGTTTTTAATCAAATTAATAGACGCTGTAATGGATAAAGGCAGAGCAAGCCATAGCTCAAGATCCTCTTTGATCTTTTGAAAGAGAGCACCAAAATTAGCTGAATACCAATGTTTAGGATTTTTATGGATCTCCAGCCCTAGATACTTTATGGCTGTAACTGTGCGAAACATTGAATTAGTTTTTTCATTATTATGTTTACCTAGCCACATGAATTTGCTTTTATCCAAATTAGACGTATATCCCGCAAAAGAGCTGAATTCCTCTAAAGTACTTATGACCTTAGGGATTGTCTCACTGGTATTTTGAAGACATATCAAAATGTCATCCGCATAGAATAAAACTTTTAAATTTTGGTCTAAAGCTGGAATCCCGGGCAAGATTTCTCTCAACCTAGTTGCAAGCGGCCCAAGGGCGATGTTAAACAAAAGAGGTGAGAGGGGGCAACCCTGTCTTGTCCCCCTCTCTAATATTATCTTAGGAGAAAGCGTACAATTAACCAACAGAAATGACACTGGGTCTCGATGAATTTTCCGGACAAAGTGCACAAAATTGTCTGAAAAGCCAAATTTCGCCAGAGTCATAAACAGGTGAGTCCATGTGATGCTGTCAAAAGCCTTGACAGTATCCAAGGTAAGAACTGCTATATCCTTTTTTCTTGGAACTGGTCACTGTTCCAAATATAATCTACCAGGGTGGTCAGTCTCTGAATATTCTTTGCAGAATTCCGCACTGTCATAAATCCAACCTGGTCGGGATGGATAAGTTTATCCAAACAACATGCAAGTCTGCGAGCAATAATCGAGGTGAGAATTTTTTTGGCCTGTAAGAGGCTGGGTCTTCTGGGTTCTTACCTTTTTCAATATTAATGAAATATTTGCTGCTGCAAAAAAACATGAGATTGGATTATCAGAGACGTAATAACTATTATACAATTTCTCTAAAACTGGGGTTACTTCTTCAGCTAGACTTTTATAAAATTCTGCTGGAAACCCATCTGGGCCAGCTGATTTATTCAGTTTTGCTAGATCGATTGCTTTAAAAATTTCTTCAATAGTGATCGGAGCATTAAGAAGTTCTAACTCCTCTTTCTGGATCTTAGGTAAGATGACCTTAGCCCAAAAATGTTCTTGATTTGTGAAGTTACATTCGCCCTGAGAGTATAATTGTTCTGTCCATATATTCATATGTACATCTTTAAATGCTATTTTAGTTCTTGTGCTCCCTCTAGTGTTATGTTTTATCATTGTATTCAATTTAATGTATATTCTATGTGCTACCTCTGACCTTTTTGAGGTCACTTCCTGCCTCCATTTTGTTTCACTTGTGTGTGTAAATTAGTTTCACTTTCAATGTGTAAGTTTGCTAGAACTCTGCTAATAGCTTTGTAGAGGCAAATTCTTTTTACCTGGCAATTACCACTTCTGGAACCTCAGAATTCTTGTTTTGCAACAATAAAGCATGAAGGATTCATAAATCTCTGCTGTGGAATTTGTCTGAGTTAAGCTACTCTGCTGGATTCTACTAATCTGTAAGTTTTATTGCATGTTTAACTTTACATCATTAGGCAGTCATCTTGCAAACAGTAAATGAAAACAGAATAGTAAAAAGAATACCTTCAGAGTTATTAATCTTCAATAGAAAGACTCATGTTTGGTAAACTGTACACAGCTCAGTGTGTAACTAAGGACTTTATATAATATAAATGAGAAGCTGCATTGCTTGCTGCACACAGCTCAGTAAATGTTTCTGCATTTAACAAGGAAGATTTCATTAAACATCTGCACTGTCTCACAGAAGATATCTGCTGCTGAAAAGTGTAAACTGAACTTTGTATAAACTGT
Organism: Bombina bombina; assembly: GCF_027579735.1. Taxonomy (NCBI): domain Eukaryota; kingdom Metazoa; phylum Chordata; class Amphibia; order Anura; family Bombinatoridae; genus Bombina; species Bombina bombina. The sequence continues at coordinate 910,465,907 of NC_069504.1, read as the reverse complement.
CAGATTCCTTAGAGAAATTTATGACTGCACTTAAAATAGCTCTAATCTAGTTACTTAAAATGTCTGAAAAAGAACTTGCAATACAAGATACACTGTCACAGGAGAAAGAGCAGAGCATTAGACCACAGCGTACAATAAAACCCACTGAGAAAGTCATACAAAGTTATCAAGCTGAGAAAGATGAATTAGTGGATGCATTGGATCAAATGTGGGAGAAGCTTAGAAAATGTGTATCTTTAGCAAATGAAACTATTAATGATAAAGAACAGTTAAACAAGATTGCTGACAGACTTAATGCTTGTTATGAAAATTATGAAAGGTTGTCACGCAAATATTTTAATCTGCTATCAAAAACTAATGTTGAGGAAACTGTGCAAATTCAAACCCAGTTTAATGAATCTAATCTACAGCGCAAGAAACTAGTGCAAAGCACATTAGCAACAGTTGAAAGCAGGATTGCAGACTTGCTAGAATCCAGATCACAGCGTGCTGCCTCAACAATTCGCTCTGCTAAATCTAGAAGTACTTCCTCTTCATCTATAAGCTCCGCCATTATCAAAGCACGTGCAGAAGCAGAAGCTGCAATGGTGCGCGCCTCTTTTAGCAAAAAAGAAGCAACACTGAAAATGGAGGCAGCAAAACAGGAGAAGGAAAAAGAATTAGAAGCAGCGAAAAAAGAAACAGATTTAGAAATACTGCAAAATGAAAAAGAAGTAGCTGTTGCCATGGCAAGATTAAAGGTACTTGAGGCAGCCAATACAGAAGAGCTCCTAGAATATTCTGTCAGTCTGGTGGGATCAGACTACCAAAGAGAAGAGAACATGTGATTATGTTCTTAACCAGAGTGGAAAACACTACAACTCCTTTGAAGAGGAAGAAGGAGGCAATGCTCATAAAGACAGAGGTTGGAATGATGTGCACCCTACCACAAATGATTTACATCTCAATAGCGATCCAATTGCTCCAGCCAGAACAGATGCAATTCAGCGGATAAGCAGCTCAGGTGTCAATGTACAAATCACACAACCTCTTGTAAACAAACAAGTATGGGGTCCATCACAGTCACCTCCATTAAGATCAGTGAAAGAAAAGGCTTCAGCTGGATTAAATGTATCAGCGAACCCATACTATCCCTCAGCATTCAATTCCTATTACCCAAGTGATCTACAGGCACCTCCAGTAACAAAGACTGAAAGGTTAGAGATATCTGAGTTTGCAAGGTATATGATTCGACGTGAGCTTACTAATACAAGTCTTACAAAATTTGATGATCTGCCAGAGAACTACAGATCTTGGAAGTCTACATTCAAGACTGCTGTTGAAGATTTAGGTATATCTGCTAGAGAAGAGCTTGATCTGCTGGTAAAGTGGTTAGGTGCTGAATCTGCAGAACATGTCAAGAGGCTCAGAGCTGTCCATGTAGACAACCCAGTTGCAGGTTTAAAAATGATTTGGGAACGTTTGGATCAGACTTATGGTAGTCCAGAAGTAATTGAAAATGCCCTTTTAAAGAAAATACAAACATTTCCAAAAGTCACAGTTAGGGACAATCGCAAGCTACAAGAGTTAAGTGATCTTCTGCTGGAACTAGAAGCAGCTAAAGCAGATCCATGTCTATCAGGACTGTGTTATCTTGATACTGCACAAGGTGTAAATCCAATTGTGGCGAAGTTACCTCATGCTCTTCAAGATAAATGGGCAACACAAGGATCAAGATACAAGCAAGAGAATAATGTATCATTCCCTCCCTTTTCCTTTTTCAGTAAGTTCATCCAAGACATAGCAAAAACAAGATATGATCCAAGTTTCTCTTTAACCGAATTAAATCAGTGGGTGGTGACTTCTCCAGAACATGAGAAAGAAAATTCAAGATTCAAGAACTCAAAGAAATCAGTATTTGTCCAAAAGACAGATGTAGCACCTTCCAGACAGGAAATGCAAAGTGAGAAATTAAAGAATTTAATTAAAGAATGCCCATTGCACAAGAAGCCTCACCCACTTAAGAAATGTCGTAGCTTTAGAGAAAAGCCTTTGCAAGAACGCATAGAGCTTCTTAAAAATTATGGACTATGCTTCAGGTGCTGTGCTTCAACAGATCATCTTTCTAGATACTGTAAAGCCAATATTAGATGTTCAGAATGCAATAGTGACAGACATGTGTTTGCTCTCCACCCAGAGTCTTCAAGTTCCCTTCCACTTGAAAGTATTGCCCCTGCTGAAAAGCATGGCGGGGAGAAAGAAGAAGAGACAACAAACAAAACATCTGTTGCTTCTAAATGTACTGAAATATGCGGAGAAGGACTTAGTGGAAGATCCTGCTCTAAAATATGTCTTGTTAAAGTGTATCATAAGGGAGAGCCTGATAAATCAGTAAGAATGTATGCAATTCTGGATGATCAAAGCAATCGATCACTGGCTAGAACTGAATTCTTCAACATATTCAACGTAAATGGTAATCCTTCATCTTACACCCTTGGTACATGTGCAGGTCAGTTTGAAACAAAAGGAAGAAGAGCTAGTGATTTCATAATAGCTTCTATTACAGATGGTATACAGTTGCCTTTACCTACACTTATTGAATGCAATCAAATTCCAGATAACAGGGATGAGATTCCTACGCCAGAAATAGCACATTACCATCCTCACATGAAACACATAGCTAGTTGCATACCAGCTCTAGAGAAGAATGCCCAGATATTGCTTTTACTTGGTAGAGACATTCTAAGAATACACAAGGTACGCCAGCAATGTAATGGACCTCATAATTCTCCATACGCTCAGAGACTTGACCTTGGCTGGGTAATAGTTGGAGATGCCTGTATAGGAAAAATCTACAGAACAGATATTACTAACTCCTTGAAAACTAATGTGTTAATTAATGGACGTCCATCTTACTTTGAGCCATGCCCAAATCACTACCATGTAAAGGAGAAACCTGGAATCTATGAACATTCATACTATGCCAGTCAAGATGATATAGTTACTCCCTTACCAGATGATGACAACATTGGAAGTACAGTGTTCCACACAACACAGCATGACAATAAACGAGCTCCTTATATCGAAGATAAAGAATTTCTCAAGTTAATGGACAAAGAGTTTTACAAGGATGACTCAAACAGTTGGGTAGCCCCTCTGCCATTTCGCAATCCAAGACAAAGGTTACCCAACAACAGAGTTCAAGCACTTTCTAGACTTTCTTCCTTACAACGTACTCTAATGAAAGATCCGAAGATAAAAGAACACTTTGTATCATTCAAGCAGAAGATATTTGAAAATAAGCATGCAGAGCCAGCTCCTCCACTAAAAGAAGGTGAAGAATGTTGGTATCTTCCTTCATTTGGCGTCTATCATCCACGCAAACCAGGTCAAATAAGGGTTGTGTTTGATTCAAGTGCACAGTATGAAGGCATGTCACTCAATAGTGTTCTTCTTACTGGACCTAACCTTACTAACAGTCTCTTAGGAGTATTGATCAGGTTCAGGAAAGAACCTGTAGCATTCATGGCTGACATACAACAGATGTTCTATTGTTTCATTGTTAGAGAAGACAATAGGAATTACCTCAGGTTTTTGTGGCATCACAACAATGATACTAGTGCTGAGATAATGAGAGTGCATGTTTTCGGCAACAGTCCATCACCTGCAGTGGCAATATATGGACTAAGAAGAACAGCTCAAGAAGGTGAAATGGAATATGGAACAGATGCCAGACAATATGTAGAAAGAGACTTTTATGTGGATGATGGAATCAAGTCTGTACCGACAGATGAAGAAGCCATTGATCTGCTTAAAAGAACACAAAAGATGCTATCTGTAGCAAACCTAAGGCTTCATAAAATAGTCTCAAACAGCAGCAAGGTGTTGAAAGCCTTTCCTCCAGCAGACCATGCAACGGACCTCAAAGACTTAGATCTAGGTACAGATACACCACCTGTACAACGAAGTCTTGGTCTACATTGGAACATATCAACTGATGAATTTGTTTTCAAAGTTTCTACTGATGAAAAGCCATACACTAGACGTGGTGTTTTATCAATTATTAACAGTCTTTATGACCCACTGGGGTTTGTAGCTCCAGTGACTATACAAGGAAAGTCTGAGTCAAGCTTTCATCTGAGTCAAAATCCTGGGATACTTTACTACCTATAGAGAAACTTCAGATGTGGGAAAAGTGGAAGGATTCTTTGAAGGGTCTTGAAAAGCTCTGTATTCCACGGTGTTATGCTTTTACATCTCTATCAACAGCTACAGAGATCTACATCTTCTCAGATGCATCTACAGAAGCTAATGCAGCTGTGGCCTACCTAAAAGTGATTGACATTGAAGAAAAACCACATGAAGGATTTATCAGCAACCGAGTAGAACACATCAGGAGATCTACAAAACCAGAGCAATGGTATTACGTACCTACTAACCAAAATACTGCAGATCTTGCAACCAGGTCATTAACTTCAGCACAATTCATGAAATCTACATGGTTGACAGGACCACCATTCTTGTTATACTCTACAGATACAACATCAGCCAGTGCTACATTTGAGCTTGTAGATCCTGAATCTGATAAAGAGATCCATCCTCAAACTACAACACTTGTCACCAGTGTTACCAATGGAAATTGTCTTGGCTCATACCGCTTTGAACGTTTTTCAAAATGGACATCACTCATACGCACCATTGCACATTTGATTCACATTATTCATTGTTTCCAACACCAAATTTCTGGAGAACCTGAAGATTGTCATGGATGGCACCTATGTAGAAAAAACCCAACTGCAAATTAACTAAATTTTGCAGAGAATATTATCATTCGTTGTGTGCAACAGGAAGTGTACTATAAAGAAATCAAGTGTATAAGTAAGAAAGTTGATCTTCCCAAGGACAGTCCACTTTGGAAATTGAATCCAATTATTGATGAAGATAATTTACTGAGAATTGGTGGTCGTCTAAAATATGCTAATTTGAGAAGTAACGAACAAAACCCATTAATTATCCCTGGTCGTCACTATGTTGCTACACTGCTCATTCGACACTACCACGAGAAAGTCAAACATCAAGGTAGACATTTTACTGAAGGGGCAATAAGATCAGCAGGACTGTGGATCACTGGTGTAAAACAACGTATCACTACTATACTCCACAAGTGTGTTAAATGTCAAAGATTAAGGGGAAAATATCAAGAACAACAGATGGCCGACTTACCAGCTGAAAGGACAAGTAATGAACCTCCTTTCACACATGTTTGTCTGGATGTTTTTGGCCCATGGTCAGTAATTATACGTAAAACAAGAGGAGGACAAGCTAACAACAAGAGATGGGCTGTTCTGTTCACATGTTTGAGCATTCGTGCCGTACATATTGAGGTGATTGAATCTATGGATACCTCAAGCTTCATCAATGCCCTGCGAAGATTTTTCTCTATCAGAGGACCTGCTAAGCAACTACGTTCTGATTGTGGAACAAACTTTATTGGAGCATGCAATGAACTACAGATTAATACTAATCACATAGAAAACTATCTAAGTAATAATGGTTGTACATGGATATTCAATCCTCCTCATGCTTCTCACATGGGCGGACCTTGGGAAAGGATGATTGGTATTGCAAGACGCATTCTGGATTCTATATTGTTTGACTCAAGGTCAAATCAACTCACTCATGAAGTCTTGGTAACATTCCTTGCTGAAGTAGTGGGTATAATTAATGCTCGACCGCTGGTACCCGTTTCTTCAGATCCAGAGTTTCCAGTTTTATTGACACCTGCTACTCTTCTTAATCAGAAGATTGGGGTAGATGTAGTTCCTTTAGAACAATTTAACACCAAAGATCTTTACAAACGACAATGGAAACATGTTCAGCATCTTGCCAATTCATTTTGGAGCAGATGGAGACAAGAGTATCTTGTTACATTACAAAGTCGTCACAAATGGCAGATAAGCAGACCAAACATTCACGTTGGAGATCTGGTCTTATTGAAGGACAAACTTGTTCATCGAAACGAATGGCCATTAGGTCTTATTGTTAAAGTTATACCAAGTGATGATGGAAAAATACGTAAAGTAGAAGTAAAAGTATCAAGAGAAGGTGTTGTAAAATCCTTCACCAGGCCAATTACAGAACTAGTACTACTTCTATCTCACAAGGACTGTGATAATACAGCTGGTTGAAGACTACAGGGGACAGTGTCAGCCCTGCTACTAATCAAGATTTATCATGTGAAAACAACATGGACTTATGTTTGCAATTGCATTTTGTACGTTTTCTCTCTTTCTTTGTCTTGCAGATCTCATGGATAAAGAGACTTCAATCAACATTTTTATGTTTATTGTTTATTGTTTGATTTATATAGTGGTATCTACAGATACCAGACGGGGAGTGTTCTGTCCATATATTCATATGTACATCTTTAAATGCTATTTTAGTTCTTGTGCTCCCTCTAGTGTTATGTTTTATCATTGTATTCAATTTAATGTATATTCTATGTGCTACCTCTGACATTTTGGAGGTCACTTCCTGCCTCCATTTTGTTTCAATTGTGTGTGTAAATTAGTTTCACTTTCAATGTGTAAGTTTGCTAGAACTCTGCTAATAGCTTTGTAGAGGCAAAATCTTTTTACCTGGCAATTACCACTTCTGGAACCTCAGAATTCTTGTTTTGCAACAATAAAGCATGAAGGATTCATACATCTCTGCTGTGGAATTTGTCTGAGTTAAGCTACTCTGCTGGATTCTACTAATCTGTAAGTTGGATTGCATGTTTAACTTTACATCATTAGGCAGTCATCTTGCAAACAGTAAATGAAAACAGAATAATAATTGTTTATAATATTTGAAAAAGACTCCACATATCTCCTCTGGATTTGAATATCTCGTATTTCCCTCCTTAATACTTAGTATGAAATTCTTCCTTTTCCTTACTTTGACCAATCTAGCAAGGTTTTTAGCTGAACTGCCATGAAAGCTCCTGAAATGAAAATTAATTTTGGTCTCTTCCTCTAGATGTTTTTGAGCTAAGAATATATCCCTCTCCTTCCTAAAATCTATATACTTGTTCCAATTACTATTTGAGCGGTCTCTAAGAAATTTTTTATAAGCGTTTTTGACCTGATTAGTTAGTTGTAAGTCTCGGGCTCGTTGTTTCTTGTTCCTAACATCTAAGAATGTCATAATTTCACCTCGTAGGACAGCTTTTGATGCCTCCCAGAAAGTTTCAATCTTATGAAAGTAAGAAATGTTGCGCGTACAGTAATCCTTCAAAGTCTGTTTTATCCAATTTACAAACCTGGGGTTATTATAAAGATAACGTGGGTAAAAGAATGCCCTAGGAACTTTAAATTTAGAACTGTCATGGCACTTTAAAGTTAGAGATATGGTTGAGTGATCCGAGATCAGAATCTCACCAATTCCTGCCTCTGTTTTACAGATCGATAATGATTCAGAAATTAGAAATAAATCTAATCGAGACAATGTCTTGTGCGCTTTAGATTCACACGTAAAACACAATAAGTCAGGATTATGGCACCGCCATATATCAACAACCTGTAATTTCTGGCAGAATCTAAGGAAGTATTTTGAGCTTCTCCTAATGTCTGGAAGATTTTTATGTGATAATCTATCTACTTCAGGGCAAAGAGTCATATTAAAGTCTCCAACCAGTACAAGATTCTCTTTTATATGAGGAAACAGCTTGACTTTAATATTCTCCCAGAACTCACTACATAATTTATTTGGACCATAAACATTACAGAGAATAAATTTAATATTATTAATAAGAATATGTAATAAGATAAACCTAGCAGTTGAATCTGTCTCCACCTGTAAAATCTTATAATCAAGAGACTTGCTAATCAATATGGCTACGCCACATTTTCTCCTACTGGAAGAGGAGGCAATTACCTCCCCTACCCATTTTGACTTGAGCTTGGCGGTTTCTGGTTCTGTAAGATGAGTCTCTTGTATAAAAACGATGTCCGGTTTCTGTTTGGCCAATAACTTAACAATCAATTTACGCTTTATAGGAGAGACAATCCCTCCTACATTCCAAGATAAAAGTTTAATATCCACTAACGACCCTTAAAAAAAAAAAAGGAACAAGTAAAAAAAAAATTCTCCTCATGGGAGAAAAAAAAAGAAAAAGGGAGGGAAGAGAGAAAAAAGAAAAGGAAACACAGAGGAGACGAATTGGTCCCATAAAAGGAAAGGAACGCTATATTGATTTCATAACCTAAAGGGAAAATTATGTATATGACTCTACCTGAGTTTTTAAAATTTGGGAAATCGAGGGAACCCATGTATGACCTTTTATAATACATTCTGCTTATTAACCGGATAAAATAGAGGAGGGAAGAAGAATAAGAAAATATCTTACTTATCTTCCAGGAATTCTTTAATTGCTTCAACTTCCGAAAAGACTAATCTGGACCCACTGTGCTCAACTATAATTTTGGCCGGATAAACCATCCTCGCACTTATTCCTTTGCTTATTAGTTGGGTACAGAAGGGTGCCATTGTCTTTCGTTTAAGGGAAGTTTCCGTAGAAAAGTCCTGGAATAATAATATTTTGTTATTCCCAAAAATAAGGGGATCACTTTTCTTAAATAATCTCATTATCTGAATTTTATCTTGGAAATTTAACACTTTAAAGATGCACATTCTGTTCCTGGTAGGGCCTTCAGAATGGAGCTTCTTGGGGCCCATTCTATGTGCTCTCTCCATGGCTATTGGAAGTGCCATATGAGGGAAGCCAAGAGCCTTGGGTAATATCAAAGAGGTGAAATTTATCAAATCTTCATATTCAGCTGATTCAGGAAGACCAACAATTCTAATGTTATTGCGTCTTGAACGATCCTCGAGTTCGTCAAGATGCAATTGTAGGTTGTTTATTTTAGATTCTTGTTTGGCACTAGAGTTGGCTTGGATGTTAACCTGGTCCTCTAGTTCAGAGATTCTGTTCTCTGCCTCTAGCATTCTGTTGGAAAACTGCCTGACTTCTGCTAAGAGAACAGATATCTCCAAAGAGATTGACCCCAGTTCTTTTTTTATTATATCAAATTGGGGGGAGAAGAATTCTGTTAATTGAGCTATCAGAGTCGAATTGTCAGTATTCCTAGGCATAGGATCACCCGTGATGTCTAAATTAGGCTCGGGCGACTTATTTTTTTTATCCTTGTTCTTTACAGGCATTTTAAGTGATGGTGAATTAATATGTGTGACAAATTTTTCCATAAATTCAAATTACAATGTGGTAGAAAAAAAAGTGAACTCAAATCTACAAATCTTCCAAACCAGTGATAATGAATTGGTAAGTACTAATGTGTCAAATACTCAAACGTGTAATATAGTGCACTAGTAATAATATGATCCTCTTCAAATAAGAAGAGGAAAGAAAACATAATTAATCCAAATTTTTTTTTGGAATTCAGTGAATTAGAGCCTTAGTGGTTTTAGTTTTAAGTTGCCCTATACTACCTGGAGTCGGTCCTAATGTCCTTGCTAAAAATATATGTTTGGGTGACCCCTAACCTTACCCTGTACCTCTTTTGCGTAAAGAGTAAATTATACCTTGAATGTCAGTAGATACTCAAAAAATAGATCTCGCAAGGTTAATACACTCTAATCAAACTTTCCACCCTGAAACAGAGTAGTAACAGCTCACTAAAAAAGAATGCGGTGGAAGAAAAATAAATAAATTATATAGATCTAACGTACAGAATTCCCAACATTGAAGTGCAATGAAAAATGCCCATTCAGTATAGGTATATTTGATTTGCTCCCAATTTATCTTCCTTCCCCTTTAATAACGTTCTCCTGGGTAAATCAGATAATTAACTTCTTAGTACACAGAAAAAAGAGTGTAAGATAATCCCTCCTAATCCCCATTAATGAAACTTCTTCCCCTTTTTCTTACACAAGCAGAATTACAGTCAATGACCAGTGAAAATAGCAGTAAATAAACCCTTTTTGCTTCCTAGATTTACACCCTTTTCCTTTTCTCCTTCTTGTGAGATTGAAGCTTATAAAGGCACCAAATAAATGAGTATTACATGTTTAGGCAATTATAATATAATATAGACAAGCCTCCAACAGGGCTTCCCTTCTGTAGCACAAAGTCCCCCTTTTCTCCTCTCTTCTTTTTTCTTCCCCTTTTCCACCTTCTTCTTCCCACTCCCCTTCCTTTCAAAATTAATGTTAATTTACTATGGCCTAGATTTAGAGTTTGGCGGTAGCCGTCAAAACCAGCGTTAGAGGCTCCTAACGCTGGTTTTTACCGCCCGCTGGTATTTGGAGTCAGTCAGGAAAGGGTCTAACGCTCACTTTGCAGCCGCGACTTTTCCATACCGCAGATCCCCCTACGCCATTTGCGTATCCTATCATTTCAATGGGATCTTTCTAACGCCGGTATTTAGAGTCTTGGCTGAAGTGAGCATTAGAAATCTAATGACAAAACTCCAGCCGCAGAAAAAAGTCAGTAGTTAAGAGCTTTCTGGGCTAACGCCGGTTTATAAAGCTCTTAACTACTGTGCTCTAAAGTACACTAACACCCATAAACTACCTATGTACCCCTAAACCGAGGCCCCCCCCACATCGCCGCCACTCTATTAAAAATTTTAACCCCTAATCTGCCGCTCCGTACACCGCCGCCACCTATGTTATCCCTATGTACCCCTAATCTGCTGCCCCTAATACCACAGAAACCTACATAATATTTATTAACCCCTAATCTGCCGCCCCCAACGTCGCCGCCACCTACCTACACTTATTAACCCCTAATCTGCCGACCGGACCGCAACGCTACTATAATAAATGTATTAACCCCTAATCCGCCTCACTCCCGCCTCAATAACCCTATAATAAATTTTATTAACCCCTAATCTGCCCTCCCTAACATCGCCGACACCTAACTTCAAGCATTAACCCCTAATCTGCCGACCGCAGCTCACCGCTACTCTAATAAAATTTTTAACCCCTAAAGCTAATTCTAACCCTAACCCTAACACCCCCCTAAGTTAAATATAATTTTTATCTAACAAAATAAATTAACTCTTATTAAATAAATTATTCCTATTTAAAGCTAAATACTTACCTGTAAAATAAACCCTAATATAGCTACAATATAAATAATAATTATATTGTAGCTATTTTAGGATTAATATTTATTTTACAGGCAACTTTGTATTTATTTTAACCAGGTACAATAGCTATTAAATAGTTAATAACTATTTAATAGCTACCTAGTTAAAATAATTACAAAATTACCTGTAAAATAAATCCTAACCTAAGTTACAATTAAACCTAACACTACACTATCAATAAATTAATTAAATAAAATACCTACAATTATCTACAATTAAACCTAACACTACACTATCAATAAATTAATTAAATACAATACCTACAAATAAATACAATGAAATAAACTAACTAAGTTACAAAAAATAAAAAAATATTTACAAACATTAGAAAAATATTACAACAATTTTAAACTAATTACACCTACTCTAAGCCCCCTAATAAAATAACAAAGACCCCCAAAATAAAAAATGCCCTACCCTATTCTAAAATTAAAATAGAAAAGCTCTTTTACCTTACCAGCCCTGAAAAGGGCCCTTTGCGGGGCATGCCCCAAAGAATTCAGCTCTTTTGCCTGTAAAAAAAAACATACAATACCCCCCCCAACATTACAACCCACCACCCACATACCCCTAATCTAACCCAAACCCCCCCTTAAATAAACCTAACACTAAGCCCCTGAAGATCTCCCTACCTTGTCTTCACCACGCCGGGTTCACCGATCGATCCAGAAGAGCTCCTCCGATGTCTTGATCCAAGCACAAGCGGGGGGCTGAAGATGTCCATGATCCGACTGAAGTCTTCATCCAAGCGGGAGCTGAAGAGGTCCATGATCGGGCTGAAGTCTTCATCCAAGCGGGAGCTGAAGAGGTCCATGATCGGGCTGAAGTCTTCTATCAAGCGGCATCTTCAATCTTCTTTCTTCCAGATCCATGTTCATCCCGCCGACGCGGAACATCCATCTTCACCGACTTCCCGATGAATGACGGTTCCTTTAAGGGACGTCATCCAAGATGGCGTCCCTCGAATTCCGATTGGCTGATAGGATTCTATCAGCCAATCAGAATTAAGGTAAGAAAATTCTGATTGGCTGATGGAATCAGCCAATCAGAATCAAGTTCAATCCGATTGGCTGATCGGATCAGCCAATCAGATTGAGCTCGCATTCTATTGGCTGATCAGAACAGCCAATAGAATGCGAGCTCAATCTGATTGGCTGATCGGATCAGCCAATCGGATTGAACTTGATTCTGATTGGCTGATTCCATCAGCCAATCAGAATTTTCCTACCTTAATTCCGATTGGCTGATAGAATCCTATCAGCCAATTGGAATTCGAGGGATGCCATCTTGGATGACGTCCCTTAAAGGAACCGTCATTCGTCGGGAAGTCGTCGGTGAAGATGGATGTTCCACGTCGGCGGGATGAACATGGATCCGGACGAAAGAAGATTGAAGATGCCGCTTGATAGAAGACTTCAGCCCCATCATGGACCTCTTCAGCTCCCGCTTGGATGAAGACTTCAGCCGGATCATGGACATCTTCAGCCCCCGCTTGGGCTTGGATGAAGACTTCGGACCCTCTTCTGGATCGATCGGTGAACCCGGCGTGGTGAAGATAAGGTAGGAAGATCTTCAGGGGCTTAGTGTTAGGTTTATTTAAGGGGGGTTTGGGTTAGATTAGGGGTATGTGGGTGGTGGGTTGTAATGTTGGGGGGGGTATTGTATGTTTTTTTTACAGGCAAAAGAGCTGAATTCTTTGGGGCATGCCCCGCAAAGGGCCCTTTTCAGGGCTGGTAAGGTAAAAGAGCTTTTCTATTTTAATTTTAGAATAGGGTAGGGCATTTTTTTATTTTGGGGGTCTTTGTTATTTTATTAGGGGGCTTAGAGTAGGTGTAATTAGTTTAACATTGTTGTAATATTTTTCTAATGTTTGTAAATATTTTTTTATTTTTTGTAACTTAGTTCTTTTTTATTTTTTGTACTTTAGTTAGTTTATTTCATTGTATTTATTTGTAGGTATTGTATTTAATTAATTTATTGATAGTGTAGTGTTAGGTTTAATTGGAACTTAAGTTAGGATTTATTTTACAGGTAATTTTGTAATTATTTTAACTAGGTAACGATTAAATAGTTATTAACTATTTAATAGCTATTGTACCTGGTTAAAATAAATACAAAGTTGCCTGTAAAATAAATATTAATCCTAAAATAGCTACAATATAATTATAATTTATATTGTAGATATATTAGGGTTTATTTTACAGGTAAGTATTTAGCTTTAAATAGGAATAATTTATTTAATAAGAGTTAATTTATTTAGTTAGATTTAAATTATATTTAACTTAGGGGGGTGTTAGTGTTAGGGTTAGACTTAGCTTTAGCGGTTAATACATTTATTAGAGTAGCGGTGAGATTCGGTCGGCAGATTAGGGGTTAATAATTGTAGGTAGGTGGAGGCGACGTTGGGGGCTGCAGATTAGGGGTTAATAAATATAATATAGGGGTCGGCGGTGTTAGGGGCAGCAGATTAGGGGTACATAGGGATAACATAGGTTGCGGCGGTGTACGGGGCGGCAGATTAGGGGTGTGGTGTAAGTATCTTGTTAAAACGAAATTTGCCCTTTACCCTTCTTAAAAAATAAACAGATGCAGAAGGCCGTTTTCTGGGATTGGTAGGCCTTTTGTATGGAAGACTGGTTACATTTATTAATTTATATGCCCCTAACAGCAATCCAAAACCCTTTTTTGCAAATCTATTCAACCATATATTAGACATTTCAATAGGCCCAGTATATATCGGTGGAGATTTTAATCTACACTTTCAACCACATCTAGATAATAATAACTCCCGTTTCACACATAGCATGAAATTCCATACATACTTTTGGAAACAACTTAAATTACATAAGCTGTACGACATATGGAGATTTCAACACCCCAATACTAGAGACTACACATTCTATTCCCACCCCTACAAATCATATAGTAGGATTGACTACTTTTTAACTAACCAAATTGGCCTTACACAGGTTCAAAAATGCTTAATATCCCCTACGGTCTGGTCAGATCATTCATCAGTCCTGCTTCAGCAGTCCTGCTAAATAAAGTAATACAGGAGTACTTTCAAATAAATATCCCTTCCACTTCTAACCAGTTTGCAGTTTGGGAGGCACACAAGTGCTTACTCAGAGGAGAATTGATAAAACTAAGGGCCCAGGGGGCGTGTCCAAGTAGCGACTGTGGAAGGTTGCATCTTCTTAGAGCTCCTGCTGATTACCTAACAACCCGCCGGTGTAGGGTACTTTTTACAGTGATAAAGCAACTCAAATGATCAGCACTACTGGTTTGGTGGATTGGTAAATAAGAACTGGATTATTCCCTGTATTTTTGACGCTGGGGCATAAGAGCGGACAATAAAGGCCTGGAGCGGCGGCTCAGGACAGGCAGCGCTACCCCCCTCGGATTCCCGAGGGTAACTGTCAGGACTGGACACAATAATTAAGAGATCTATCTCACATCTTGTTCACATATCGGAACAGTAAGGACCTTCCTAATATAAGTAAACCTGCAACTAGAATTTTATCACTGCGCAACAAATATGGCCGCCGTGAAGGAAGTAAGCTCTCTGACCCGTATTGACGACTTCTTGGAGAAAATGGAGCATTGCTTACTGGGTCTTATGCAAAGGGCTCCCGGGGATTTTTTAACACAATCACACAAGACACACTTCAGCTTAGAGAGCAGCATGAAAGGTAGTGAGATGACAGCTGGGGAGGACGGAGCCGTGGTTAAGAGCGCTCCCGCGGCTCTCCCTCCTCAAAGCAAAGGAGATTCCAAAGTTGGCTCAGGGCTGCCCATGCGGGCAGTAGCTCAGAAAAAGCTTTCCCGGCAAATCAATCAGCCGCAAGCGTCTGATAAGCATAAGAAGAGCCTGGGCCGCAAAGCACCTTTCAGGGATGAATCACCATTTAAAAACAACTGCGGTGACAGAGTGAGTAGCGATGCAGTCCCTGATTGGATCAAGAAGCCCAACACTTTAACCCAAACTGCCCCGTGCATATTCAGACAGGAGTCCGAAGCACCTCTCGATTGGGGATGTAGTGTTGGATCCGGGTTAGATATAGCCATCAATTACATGTCACCCTTCATGGCAATAACTTTACCTTGGCAGACGGACATACCTTTTCTTACCGATAGAGAAGTCCCTAATAGACAGTATATAATGCAGTATTGGGACAAACTAAAACCAGCCTGAAAAAGCATGGGTATTTACAACTACTGTTGCATCTTGTTCGTTTAAAAATGTTTTAACCCTGTTTATGGTTAGATTATAGTGTTTGTAATGGCTGTTGTCATTCTAAGATTTATTATAAATAACCATAAGTATATTTTTGTTGGAGCATGATATAAGTAAGCCTTAGAATTACCTATGATTTTAGGTTATGATGGAGGCATAGGGAATGCATGCACACCCTTTATAATCTCTGTGTGTCCCCTGTGGGGTTTGGTGGGGGGCCCCTGGGGTGACATAATATACAACTAAAGAAGGGTTTCATGATATAAGAGCTGCCTCAGTTCAAAGCAAGAGAAAATAGGGGACAGCAATATCAGTGTCCCTCTTGCGGGCTGCGGCCGGGTCCGCTGTGGGGCGCTTAATTATCAACTATTATTATCAATATGAGCTGTGCCTTAGAGGAAAGTTACATGGGCCACATCCTGTAACTGATATTAGTCTAAGGCTTGACATTTAATAACCTGCTGAAAGCGCATGTATATAAATACCAAGGCTCCATGAGGTAAATTATTCAACGTCAGGAAATGGGTTTTGTGAAGGTTTGCCTCTTAATATATT
The DNA here is from genome assembly GCF_027579735.1 of Bombina bombina. Classification (NCBI taxonomy): domain Eukaryota; kingdom Metazoa; phylum Chordata; class Amphibia; order Anura; family Bombinatoridae; genus Bombina; species Bombina bombina. The sequence goes on along the minus strand of NC_069504.1, from coordinate 910,449,983 downwards.
GTTCTGAAGTTCTATATTAAGACTACAAAAATAGTCTTTTTTCTTTGTGAGTTTTGTGTAAATATTACATACAGTCCTGACCGTAGCACCTGTATAAATACTTACCAGAAATGTGTTGTCTCACAATGTCTTTAAATATGGTGCTTGGTGCTATATGTAAATGTTTTATATTTAATAATCTCCCTGTATGTTTTTTAAGCGTAAGAACTGGCCCAAGAGCGGCCTCTATCTTAGTTATAGGGGGTTAATGAAAGAGCTCGGTGAATATTGTTGATTAACCATAGTCAAATTCGCTATAAATGTTTGATGGGTCTGTACATTACATTTTAAGATACATGTTTGTATATATATATATATTTGAGACATGGCAATTTGTAACATTCAACAATCTATTTTCTGTACAACAACTATATGATTTGTAATCTTTTTTTACTTTAATAAAGCTCTTTTGAAAACTAAAAAAAAAAAAAAAAAAAAAAAAAATAAGGGCCCAAACGAGACAAACTCTAAGGGCAACATATGATGAACTTACCACTAAACTCTCAGATCTAGAATACTTACATAAACACTCCCCTCTAGATGAGAGCGTTTGATTTGACATAAAGAGAATTAGACAAGCTTTGGATGACTTTTTACAAATAGAATACCGTAACCTTTCACATAAAACAAATAGCTTTTTCCATTATGAGAATAATAGGGCGGGCAAATACCTAGCAAGAGCTTTAAAAAAAAGGAAACTTAAGTCACATATTTATGAATTAAAACCCCCTAATACATCACCATTGGCCACTACTCCCAAAATCCTTCAGGCATTCCACTCTTATTATTCAGACTTATACAATCTATCCCCTACTACTGACTATCCACGCTGACGGATGCGCAATTAGAGCAACTAAACTCTCCTTTCTCTATCTCAGAAATCAAAAAGGAAATACAAATGCTGAAAAAGGGAAAAAGCCCGGGCCCAGATGGGTTTTCTACGAAATATTATAAAATCTTTCAAGACAGTCTAACTCCACACCTAGCTACAATTTTTAATGAAATCAGTCAAGGGGCTAAGTTCCCACCCTCAATGTTAGAAGCACATGTTGTGGTTTTGCCTAAACCAGGCAGACCAGCTACAATCCCTTCAAATTTTCGGCCCATCTCCCTATTGAACGTAGACGTTAAGTTATATGCTAAAATTCTTGCAACCTGTTTAAATAGAGTGCTCCCAGATCTAATCCACCTTAACCAAGTAAGATTCACCCCAAACAGTGAAGCCAGAGATAACACCACTAAAATTATCAATCTTATAGAATTTGCAAACACCCATAAAATCCCTTCAGTAGTCCTTTCTATGGAAGCTGAAAAAGCATTCGACCGCCTGAATTGGTCCTTCCTTAAACAGACCTTATTAGGTTTCGGATTCAATGATGAATTCCTTGATAAAGTTTTTGCCTTATATAATGCCCCCACTGCCAAAATTAAACTAAATGACTCCCTGTCTGAGCGATTTCAAATCAATAATGGAACCAGACAGGGCTGTCCCTTGTCCCCCACCTTGTTCATTTTGGCAATAGAAGTCCTGGCCACATATATCAGACACAATACAGACATCAGAGGCATAACTGTAGACCATAGTGAATACAAGACCTCTTTATATGCGGATGATGTCATCTTAACATTAACAAACTTACAAAACTCTATCCCCGCACTTATGTCAACATTGTGCGAATTTGGAAAGATGTCATTTTTTTCGCATTAATTACTCAAAGTCGGAGTTTATCAATATAGGTACACCACAACAAGAACTACATCTTCTCACAAAGTACCAATTCAAGCAACAATCAGTGGCAATTAAGTACCTGGGTATTTACAGAGCCCCCTGTTTACACAAAATAATCCCTTTAAATTTTGAACATATTAAAACACATATCATATCCACATTGGCCTCTTGGAAATACAAACCCTTATCATGGTTAGGCAGGATCAATTCTATTAAAATGATCATCCTACCAAAAATGCTCTACCTTCTTCTAACAATCTCTATTAATATCACTGACAAAACAATATACCAGTTGCAAAAAATAATAAACTCCTTTATATGTAATAATAAAAGACCAAGAATTGCTACCCAGACTTTATACCGAAATAAGCTACATGGTGGAGTGGGGGCACCCCACCTCCAGTTATACAGATATGCAACTCATATGTCCAGAATAGTGGACTGGTGTCAACATACTACGCACAAGGAGTGGATGTCTTTAGAAACTAGCATCTGTGGAGGCATTCAATTAGGGGGCCAGTGCTGGTCATCAAGCAAAAGAGACAATGTTAATTATGTCCAACTTAACGGACCACTGACAGTTCAAGAAACATTTAAGACATGGCACAAAATTTTACGATCACATAAATCAATCTCGTCTCTCTACTCTCCCTTGACCCCAATATCTCATGATATTGAAGCCCTTAACCAATTCCATAAGCAGAATTCACACACACTAACAATACACCACGCCTTGCCCTGGCACAAAGTATTACAGAATGGTAGACTTAAAACTAAACAAGAGATCTTGGATATCCTAGGTCTTGAACACAACAACTGGCTGATATTCCACCAGATGTCACACGGCCACCAAAAGCACCTAAATAAGAGTGATATCTCTCGATCCCTGACACCTTTTGAACACATGTGTTATGCACCACTACCCCATAGTGGCACTTTATCTACATCTTATAAACTACTTCTTACACACCAGACCACACAACCACCAACTTATGTTGCAAAATGGGAATCTGAGTTGACTGACCATATACCACTTAAGACGTGGGACATAGTATATAGACAGATGAGCTCCTCAACATCATCACTACAGGTAACTGAAATGAATACCAAACTGCTGTGCAGATGGCATTATACTCCAGACAAATTAGGGAAAATGATTCCCGATTATGATGTTAAATGTTGGAGAGGATGTGAGGATAGAGGCACTTTCGCACATATATGGTGGATATGTCCTATTGTACAACAATATTGGCTAGATATTAGTAAGGAAATAAAGATAGTCTTAGGCTCCCCAATTCCTCACACGCCATGGACGTTTTTGTTTAATGTTCGCCCTGCTATACCTTGTTTGTATAGGCTCAAATTGTTGATAATTATGATAAACACGGCTAAAAGATATATTCCATATAACTGGAAAAAACTCACACTACCAACAGTACAGTTTTGGAGAGACAGATTTACTGTAGCTTTAAACTTAGAACAATACCATTATACTAAAACGGATAGGGTGGGTGACTTCCAAGACATTCGCTTTATTTGGGAAGAATACCTTCATTCTTTGACAGACCCCACTCCTTCCCCTCTACCCTTACCCACCAACCCCGAAGCTACCTCAGATGTCTGATATCCCCAGGGCATACATAAGTAGAACGCTAAATGGCGACTTGCATTATGTGACATTCAACGTGCTGATGAATCTTAAATATGTAAATATGTTGATATAATATAAGGAACACCTAGGGGGGTAGTTATCAAGCCGTCAACCTCAAATACGCTGGATTCGCCTTAGTTATCAAGCCCTAGATACCGGCAAAAGTAGAATTTAGTGACGTAAGCTTCGATCCGCCGGACTCAGTCCAACACAGATCGATTCTTACGTCACTCCAGATGTTCCGCACACAAGTGCGGCACAATCTGACTACTTTTGCTAGTTATCAAAAAACTAGCAGGTACGCTCGGCACTTTTCCGGCCCAGCGTACCTGGTTTTCAATCCGCCGCCCTGGAGGCGGCGGATCCCATAGGAATCAATGGGAGTCTGACCATAGCGAAAGTACAAGTTCGCTGCTGCCAGACATCCCATTGATTTCTATGGGAGATGTCTGCACCTAACACCCTAACATGTACCCCGAGTCTAAACACCCCTAATCTGTCCCCCCTACACCGCCGCAACTAAATAAAGTTATTACCCCCTAAACCGCCGCTCCCGGAGCCCACCGCAAGCTACTCTATACATATTAACCCCTAAACCGCTGCTCCCAGACCCCGCCGCCACCTACATGATACATATTAACCCCTATCCTGCCCCCCTATACCGCCGCCCTCTATAATAAAGTGATTAACCCCTATCCTGCTGATCCCGCACCTCGCCGCAACTAAATAAATAAATAGTTTAACCCCTAAACCGCCGCTCCCGGACCCCGCCGCAACCTATATTAAACTTATTAACCCCTAATCTGCCCCCCCTACACCGTCGCCACCTATAATACATTTATTAACCCCTATCCTGCCCCCCACTACACCGCCGCCACTGTATTAAATTTATTAACCCCTAAACCTAAGTCTAACACTAACCCTAAAACCCCCCTAACTTAAATATTAATTAAATAAATCTAAATAATATTTCTATTATTAACTAAATTAATCCTATTTAAAACTAAATACTTACCTTTAAAATAAACCCTAATATAGCTACAATATAAATAATAATTATATTGTAGCTATCTTAGGATTTATTTTTATTTTACAGGTAACTTTCAATTTATTTTAACTAAGTACAATAGCTATTAAATAGTTATTAACTATTTAATAGCTACCTAGCTAAAATAAAGAGAAATTTACCTGTAAAATAAAAACTAACCTAAGTTACAATTACACCTAACACTACACTATACTTTAATAAATTATTCCTATTTAAAACTAAATACTTACCTGTAAAAAAAACTAAAATAGCTACAATGTAATTATTAATTACATTGTAGCTATTTTAGGATTTATATTTATTTTACAGGTAACTTTGTATTTATTTTAGCTAGTTAGAATAGTTATTAAATAGTTATTAACTATTTAATAACTACCTAGCTAAAAGAAATACAAAATTACCTGTAAAATAAATCCTAACCTAAGTTACAATCAAAACTAACACTACACTATTATTAAATTAATTAAATAGCGTCCCTTCAATTCCGATTGGCTGATAGGATTCTATCAGCCAATCGGAATTAAGGTAGGAAAAATCTGATTGGCTGATTGAATCAGCCAATCAGATTGAGCTTGCATTCTATTGGCTGATCGGAACAGCAAATAGAATGCGAGCTCAATCTGATTGGCTGATTGGATCAGCCAATCGGATTGAACTTCAATCTGATTGGCTGATTCAATCAGCCAATCAGATTTTTCCTACCTTAATTCCGATTGGCTGATAGAATCCTATCAGCCAATCGTAATTGAAGTGCCGCCATCTTGGATGACGTCCCTTAAAGGAGCCTTCACTCGTCTGTAGTCCGTCGGGAAAGCAGGATGTTCCGCGTCGGCGGGATGAAGATGGATCCTGAAGAAAGAAGAATGAAGACCCTGCTTGGAAGATGACATCGCCCGGATGGAAGACTTCTTCAGCGCCGCTTGGAAGATGACATTGCCCAGATGGAAGACTTCTTCAGCACCGCCTGGAGGATCACTTCATCGGATGGAAGACTTCTTCAGCGCCCCTTGGAGGATCACTTCTGCCGCTCCGGATCTCCTCTTCGGTTCCATCGGAGGGTCGGCTGGCTGAAGACAACTCAAGGTAGGATGATCTTCAGGGGGGTAGTGTTAGGTTTATTTAAGGGGGGTTTGGGTTAGATTAGGGGTATGTGGGTGGTTGGTTTTAATGTTGGGGGGGTTGTATTTTTCTTTTACAGGCAAAAGAGCAGTTTTCTTTGGGGCATGCCCCGCAAAAGGCCCTTTTAAGGGCTGGTAAGGTAAAAGAGCTTTGAACTTTTTTAATTTAGAATAGGGTAGGGAATTTTTTTATTTTGGGGGGCTTTGTTATTTTATTAGGGGGCTTAGATTAGGTGTAATTAGCTTAAAATTGTTGTAATATTTTTTAAATGTTAGTAACTAAATTTTTTTATTTTTTTAACTTAGCTTTTTTTATTTTTTGTACTTTAGTTAGTTTATGTAATTGTATTTAATTGTAGTTATTTGTAGTTAATGTATTTAATTAATTTAATGATAGTGTAGTGTTAGTTTTAATTGTAACTTAGGTTAGGATTTATTTTACAGGTAATTTTGTATTTCTTTTAGCTAGGTAGTTATTAAATAGTTAATAACTATTTAATAACTATTGTAACTAGCTAAAATAAATACAAAGTTACCTGTAAAATAAATATAAATCCTAAAATAGCTACAATGTAATTATTAATTACATTGTAGCTATCTTAGGGTTTATTTTACAGGTAAGTATTTAGTTTTAAATAGGAATAATTTATTAAAGTATAGTGTAGTGTTAGGTGTAATTGTAACTTAGGTTAGTTTTTATTTTACAGGTAAATTTCTCTTTATTTTAGCTAGGTAAGCTATTGAATAGTTAATAACTATTTAATAGCTATTGTACCTAGTTAAAATAAATTGAAAGTTACCGGTAAAATAAAAATAAATCCTAAAATAGCTACAATATAATTATTATTTATATTGTAGCTATATTAGGGTTTATTTTAAAGGTAAGTATTTAGTTTTAAATAGGATTAACTTAGTTAATAATAGAAATATTATTTAGATTTATTTAATTAATATTTAAGTTAGGGGGGTTTTAGGGTTAGTGTTAGACTTAGGTTTAGGGGTTAATAAATTTATTACAGTGGTGACGGTGTAGGGGGGGGCAGATTAGGGGTTAATAAGTTTAATATAGGTTGCGGCGGGGTCCGGGAGCGGCGGTTTAGGGGTTAAACTATTTATTTAGTTGCTGCGAGGTGCGGGATCAGCAGGATAGGGGTTAATAACTTTATTATAGAGGGCGACGGTATAGGGGGGGCAGGATAGGGGTTACTAGGTATAATGTAGGTTGAGGCGGTGTCCGGGAGCGGCGGTTTAGGGGTTAATACATTTATAAGAGTTGCGGCGGGGTCTAGGAGCGGCGGTTTAGGGGTTACTAACTTTATTTAGTTGCAGGAGGCTCCGGGGGCGCCGGTATAGGGGGTAGAACAGTGTAGTTAGTGTGGGTGCTTAGTGACAGGCTAGCAATAAAGCTGGGAAAAAGCCGAAGAGCAGCGAGATCGGATGAGTGATAACTCTCACAGTCCGCTGCTCATTGCCCCGTACTTGGTGCGCGGCTTTTTGGCAGCTTTTTTGATAACTTAGGCGAAATTTTGCAGGTCCGCGGCGGCGAAGGTAGGCGAGCTTAGGCGGGCGTATTGGACCGGCGAAGGCAGGTAAAGTAGACACGTTGATAACTAGGCCTCCTAATGTTGATCCCATTTTGAGTAAGCCCTCAATTTCTTCTTACTATTATAATTTAGGATAAGAAGAGCTATGTAACATATGGACCTATAATGGTACTAATCTAGATAAGCCACTGTTTTTATTTACAATGGGTCCATGGGACGTATATGTATTGGTGGTTATTTTTGAAATGATGATATGAAACATGTATGTTATTTTTCTTTCATAAATAAAGTTTATTTGAAAAATGAAAAAAAAAATTAAAAAAAATTATCCAGTGACATAGATGACCTTCTTTTTATATGGAGTGGGACTGAAGAAGAGGCCATAAGCTTCATACAATTTTGTAATGTTAATACCTTTGGGATCTCTTTCTCACATAATATCAATGCAGTGAGTATGGAGTTTTTGGATGTCACCCTAGGGTGGGATACAGATGGGAGTGTATACTCCAAAACCTTCTTTAAGAAGGTAGATTGTAATAGCTACATTGATAGAAGGAGTAACCATACTAGATGGTTGAATAATATTCCATATAGCCAATTCTGTAGACTACGTAGAAATTGCAATAAGGACCATGATTTTAGAGTGGAAGTGGACCTCTTAATGAATAGGTTCAAAGAAAAAGGATATCATTCACGAATACTAGCTCTGGGGTACATAAAGGCGCAGCTAGAGATAGGGGTGAACTGTTACAGCCTAAGTTCAGGACAGAGAATAAATATGAGAATGCACCAAAATGTATAACACAATTCAACAGTAACTACAGAGAAATGAAATGCACAATAGAGAAATATTGGCCTATTTTACAAAATGACACAATATTGAAAGAAATAGTGGGTGAAAAAACGCTTTGTGTATTCAGAAGGGCTCCTACCCTATAAAATTCCCTAGCTCCAAGTAAGGTGGTTGCCACAAAAAAAGTTTTGAGGATCACAAAAAGTCTAAGGAGTCTTTAGGTTTTCTAAATCTCAAAAAAGGGTCTTCGAATGTGCTAAGAATAGATGTTTAACATGCAAATATATTAGCCATAAGGATACTAGTTTTAAATGCAACGTTACAGGAGAAGTGTTTCCTATTAGAACTAGAATAACATGTGAAAGCATTTATGTTATTTATCTTATTATCTGCGTATGTGGCAAGCAATATTGTGGGTGTACTAGTAGGTGTTTGAGAACACGTTGGGGTGAGCACCTCAGGAATATTAAAAATAAGTATATTGAACAGAGTGTATCCAGTCATAGTACGCATATACATGAGGGGAGGGAGGACACCTATCGGCTAACTCCTATTGAATATATTCGAAAATCTATATATTATAACAGATTTAATAGGTTACGCCAGAGAGAAACTTTCTGGATCTGGAAATTAAGAACCCTCTTTCCTGAGGGGCTGAATGAAAATATTGATTTGACTGCTTTCCAATAGATCCTCTTTTTTTATACATTGAGAATTATACATGGGAATGCACTTAGAGCATCCAGTATTTACGCACGTTTGTGGTCATTTAAATATTAAGAAATATTTTAATATGAGAGTTTAGTATTGTTAGAACCACTGCCACACTACTCTGAATGCACTTGATCCTGTTTGATCTAAGAAGCTAAACAGGGTCAGGCCCGGCCAGTACCTGAATGGGGAGCATTGTGAATTCTCCAAGGGTGCACATACATTCTATATGCATGCACATATAGTATGTATTTATATTTTAGGAGCTTTGTGTTTTTAGAAGGCCTTTGCATTAAACATATTGTTTAGGCACGTTTTCTATTATGTATCTGTTACATTAATTAATTTAATAGGATGTTTGAGATTTTTTACTTTTCTTTTTAGGTGATGCGCTGTGTTTATATTATATGTGTGTGTATATGTTTTGTGTGACTGCAATTTGTGCCCATTCAAGTTATATATGCATGGCAGCAGAATACTTTATGAGTACAATTTGCCAGATTTGTGTATTGTTCAAAATCAGGATTGTTACAGCTAAACACGGTTATAATATAACACTGCACTATTTTGCTGTCATGCTTATGAATTTGGGAAGTATAGTTTCATGGCAAACATCTCTATTAATTAATATATAGGCACTATATAATAAACCCCAATAGATTAAGGATAACAGGGGGTTAATGGATAGTGAGCCTCAGAGGAGATTAATCACCTGTTTTCCTCTGCTCACACAGCAGTAGCTAAAATATCATTAAAGTGTCAGTAAACCTCAAAAATAATGTGATATAATTCTGCACATAGTGCAGAATTATATAACATTATATTAGCTTTATCTTTATAAAACCTAATATTCCCTTTGATTTTTTTTTTTAAAAATGACTGTTTTTCAGACCCGCTCTCTGTGCTCTTCTGAGCGGGTCTGTTTTTTTCACACAGCGCATCGGGCCAGCTGTATAGTCACAGCCCGGCCCGACCGCGCCATTATACTCAGTGCAGCTCGCTCCTGCTCTGTCTGACAGCAGGAGCGAGCTGCACTGTGTATAATGGCGCGGTCGGGCCAAATCAAAGGGAATATTAGGTTTTATAAAGATAAGGCTAATATAATGTTATATAATTCTGCACTATGTGCAGAATTATATAACATTATTTTTGAGGTTTACTGTCCCTTTAAAGTCATATGCACATGATTCTTCTATGTCATTGGATATTTTTTAAACATTGTCTGGTTCATAGGGGTTGGTAAGTGCCCCAGCTCGGTAAGTCGATCTTCAGGGGGTTAGTGTCATAAGCACTTTGAAACACGTTGCAGATTATATTTAAGTTTTAAATATATATTTTTTTAAATAAATAGTTCTCTATGCATAGAGGTTATTTTGGTTTACTCTAAAACTGTGAGTGTTCTTTTACCTTTATTTTAACTGTGGATCTGGTACCTGTTTGCCTGAGTGAGCTAGCTGGTGGGCTCATATTAACCCAGCTTGTTTGACTTGCACTGCAATATAGTGTGCCACTTTTGTGAGTATATTCTTTGGAGGGTCTTTGGGATTTTTCTCTATTTTGTAGTGATTTTATGCACTATTGGAGCACCCTTCCCCCTCCCTCCTTACATTTTATTTTGCAGCAACCATTGGTATATCCACAATCTGGAGTAAGCCAGCTGGTGGGCTCTGATCTATCCAGCCTGTCTGACTTGCACTGCCACATAGTGCGCCACTTTTGTGAGTATCATTCTGTAGAGTGATGTATTGATACAATTTCCAACAATTGTTGTGATCTTCTGCACCATTGGAGCGCCCTTTTCTGTTTTTTCTCCACTTTGTTTCAAGAAGAGCTGATCCTGGTGTATCTCTCCTTAACCATCGACAGAAGCCTCTAGAGGGCGCCTTTGTCCTGAGGGGCCATCTTTGATGGACTTTATTTGGTGATTTTATCATTGCACAAGCAGTTCTAGTGCCGTCCCCTGCAGATATGCAGCCAATTGGTCGCTAGCAGGATGTGTCAATTAACCCGATCGTACACGATCATGCGGATTGCTGTCCGCCGCATCAGAGGTGGTGGACGAGTTAAGGAGCAGCAGTCTTAAGAATGCTGCTTCTTAACTCCTGTTTCGGAAACGGGTACATGGCCCCATTCAGGCCGTGATAAATTGGCCCCCTGGCATTTGCTTTTATTATATTGAATCAATATTCTATTCAAAACTAAAATGTGCAAGTTCATTTCAATGTAGAATATAAGTATTTCTTTTGTAATTGTATTAGCAAAAGTGCTTTTATTAAAAACTAACATTGTTTCAGTAAAAACTTTTAATGTACACATGGTATAGAGAAGATGGGGCATATTTATCAAGATGCGAGCGGATATGATACGATGTAGCGTATCATGTTTACTGCACATCGATAAATGCCGACAGCATGCGCTGTTGGCATTAATCATTGCACAAGCAGTTCACCAGAACTGCTTGTGCAATACCGCCCTCTGTAGATTTGCGGCCGATCGTATTCGATCGGGTTGATTTCTGTCTGCCGCCTCAGAGCAGGCGGACAAGTTATGGAGCAGTGGTCTTTAGACCGCTGCTTCATAACTTCTGTTTCTGGCGAGCCCATCAAGCTCCATTTGGCCCCGATATATCTGTGTGCCCCAAGAACCTGCATTTAGACATCATGGGGTAGATTTATCAAGCAGCGGATGCTGCAATCTATCCCCGAAGTTTCTGGCTTGCCGGAAACTTAAGTTAAGAAGCAGTGGGGATATGACCGCTGCTCTGTAATCATCCCGATCAGATACGATTGGGATGATTGACAATGCTTGTGCAATGTTAAACGCCGCAAGTATTTAGCGATGTCGGGAAGACATGATTCGCTACAGTGAATCATGTCCACCTGCCATTTGTTAAATCGGCCCCCATGTCTGCATCAAGAGCTGACAGTGAATTTTATCAAGGTAAAATTATGCAAATGATGTTTGAGCATAAGGATATTTGCTCTATATGCTCAGTAAACAGTAAATGCATTTAGTAATTTGCTATATTAAACTAAATGCAATGCTATTGTCGCTAGAAAATTATTTTAAAGGGACATAAAAAAACCTTGAGATTAGAATAAAAAATGTTTACTTTTACAATATACCTTCATTTATTTTACATGAATTTCATATAATTTAACCTAATTCTGAGAACTGGAAATGTACACTACAGTCTGCACAAGCATAACACTACCAAGGAACTGCTTAACCAAAAGGTTTAGTAAAGAGCATCCTCCCATTGGGCAAAGACTGTCTTATGTGCCCTCTCAGAATACTGTGTTAATAAAACACTGTACCACAGAAGGTTCTTTCTTGTAGTTTTTGTAGATAAATTACTATACAGCTCATGTTTGTAAACTCAGCATCATGTGACTGAAGCTGTCAATTATATTTGTATATGTAAGTTTAGAAAAAAAAAAAAGTTTAGAAAATGAATGAGTCCACTCCAGTAAATAAGATAAGAGGGGGAGGAAGTTTGTCCATTGAAAAACAATTCCAGAAAGTAAGGTGTTAGTTGTGAAAGCATTAACATTATGTTTGTGTTAATCTATTGCAAGGCAATAGAAAAGTCTGGCCGGCAGAGCCAATGACTACAAATAGAAAGCTTCCTGCATTTTACCAACAAGTTGGAGTTTTTCTAGCAAATTAAAGGGACAATTAACACAAATTTGCATATAAAATGTTTAGTTATCTATAATTAATACAAAAGAATGTGTGTAATAATACACACAACAGGGCGCTAATATAAATTACTAAAGGATTACGAAAATGATTTAAAATGTACACTGTACCATCAATCTTTCCCCCTAATAATATATGTCTCAAGATAATTAAACAATCATGAGCAACTTAAAAACATCATAAAAACATTTTGAGTGTAGTTTAAAAATGTTTACAGATATTAAAATCCATATATTAACACTTGTAATGTCCAATCCAAAAGACAGTACTTACAAAAATCAGAGTCCATATATCAAATTGATGATAAGGTTAGTGTTATCCGAAAACAGTCCTGCAGCTCCTCCAAGAAAGGGTTAACTCCAAAGTTCCCAACAGTGAATACTACAAAAAACAAGAGCAAGAGAAGTGCGGACTCAAGTGTAGCATTAAAAGTTTTATTGTTATAAGACACACATAAGGTTAAAAACTCACAAGATGCTCATAGCATATATGTACATCATAGCCGTCTGCTATCAGTGTCCCGATTTCCAATATCCCTCTGTGTCTGTATTCGGTAATATAGAAGTTCCGAACTTGCCCTGATTGTAAGAACGCTCATGTGTTACAAGCCGACTAGACCCGCTATGCAGTTGCGGGGAGATGACGTCTTACGTGCGCTGGGCAATAGACACGTCCGTGGATAGTGAGGAAAATTACGGATCCTCCAAAGGACCAAAAAAAGGCTGTATACTTCAACGCGTTTCGTCCCGATCGACGGGACTTTGTCAAGAATACTGAAACAGCTCCTTTTGGGCCCTGATATACCGGAGTTTTATGTTGATACTCCCACTTAATATGAATATAAAAATGTCATTAATGGTATATAACGGGCTCAAAGAAGTACAAATTTTACAATAATAAATAAGATGTTAAAACTAATATATAATACCCATTTTGCAATTACACTAACCAATCTATATTGATTATGATTCCCTTGATTATATTTAAAGAACATATTTGATCCTGCATAATTCATACCCTAATAAAAACATATTTTATAAACAGTACACTCCATAAATTGATAATACATATAAATATAAAGACGCATTATTATACATTTAAAAACATTTGATACATATAATTAAAAAATTTCATATTACAAGATTTAAAATTGAATAAATGATTTTATAAAAATGCCTAAGATCCTTGGAGTTTTTGTTGTGGCAAATTTTGAAATGATAGGATACACTATGGTTATCATTTCAAAATTTGCCACAACAAAAACCCCAAGGATCTTCATATTAAAATTATAGAATGGGTAGCACAAGATAGATGGGATACTAATAGGTTGCTGAAGCTTAGACAAAGGGAAACCTTTTGGATAAAATCTTTAGATTGTCTTGAGCCAAAAGGGTTAAACATAGAGTTAGACATTCAGGCGTTTTTATAAAATCATTTATTCAATTTTAAATCTTGTAATATGAAATGTTTTAATTATATGTATCAAATGTTTTTAAATGTATAATAATGCTTCTTTATATTTATATGTATTATCAATTTTTGGAGTGTACTGTTTATAAAATATGTTTTTATTAGGGTATTAATTATGCAGGATCAAATATGTTCTTTATATATAATTAAGGGAATCATAATCGATATAGATTGGTTAGTGTAATTGCAAAATGGGTATTATATATTAGTTTTAACATCTTATTTATTATTGTAAAATTTGTACTTCTTTGAGCCCGTTATATACCATTAATTAAATTTTTATATTCATATTAAGTGGGAGTATCAACACAAAACTCCGGTATATAAGGGCCCAAAAGGAGCTATTTCAGTATTCTTGACAAAGTCCCGTCGATCGGGACGAAACGCGTTGAAGTATACAGCCTTTTTTTGGTCCTTTGGAGGATCCGTAATTTTCCTCACTATCCACGGACGTGTCTATTGCCCAGCGCACGTAAGACGTCATCTCCCCGCGACTGCATAGCGGGTCTAGTCGGCTTGTAACACATGAGCGTTCTTCCAATCAGGACAAGTTTGGAACTTCTATATTACGGAATACAGACACGGAGGGATATTGGACATCGGGACACTGATAGCAGACGGCTATGATGTGCATATATGCTATGAGCATCTTGTGAGTTTTTAACCTTATGTGTGTCTTATAACAATAAAACTTTTAATGCTACACTTGAGTCCGCGCTTCTCTTGCTCTTGTTTTTTGTAGTATTATCTATAATTAACAAAAAGGCAATATATTTTAATTATTTCCCCCCCCCCCATACACACACTTTTCATGTTATTTAGCTCTGACATTGGGGAAATTTCTAATTCTCAGAACTTAAACTGGACCCTGTTGACTTCTCAAGGCTAACTGATAAATATCTTTCCCTAATTGGCTTTAACTGATAACAGCTGCTAAATAATGCATCTTTATACTAACATTATACCTGGGGCTATCTGTTCAGTCGGAGTTTGGCTATTGATAAATAATTGCAATAAAAAGGATGTTAATTTGTTTTAAAAACATTAAGCCTTGGCTGATATATTATTCTATAGCAACACAAGAGAAATCTAGGGCTGCAACTAATGATTATTTTAACAATTGATTAATCGAACAATGATTTTTTCGATTAATCGACTAATCGGATAAAACAAAACATTTTTTTCCTATATTTAAAAAAAGAGGTAGACTATTACTGTTTATAGCATTCTGTTATTCACTTTCTCAGAAACTTTACATTCAAATGCTAAACTTACAACATGCCTACATGCTCCTGGCTGAGGCTGGTTCATCTTTTGCAGCTATTTTGTCTGCAGCAGAGAAGAGGCGCTCAGATGGTGTTGAGGTGCTTGAGATGCATAAGTAGGGTTTTGCCAATTTCGCCAAGGTAGGATATTTATCTTTGTTAGCTCTCCACCAATGCAAGGGGTGTTTAAATGAAGTAAGCCTGGACTTTATTCTAACATAACAATATCTTGAATATCTATATGCAATGGTAAATATTAAGCTATAAGGTTTGGGAAAAAATATCTAGCCCACTCTTAAAAAAAAGATATACAGTATATTTAGAGGTTGAATCTGGTACAAATTACAATTAATTATAAATATTAAAAAAACAAAAATGTCAAAAGCGCTAAGAACTATATATCAATAACAGGACAAAGCCTTACACATTTATCTATACAATATATAATCAGCAATAGCAAGCCATCCGCTAATAATAGTGCACATCAATTCAAATAACAAATCCCATCAATCTAAGGCTAGGTGTAAAACACAAGCTCGGCATTATATCATGCAAAGCAGAGTCCCAAATCACCTGATTTAATATAAAAAATCCAAATGATGACACCTATTTTATTTCTGGTTTGCAGATAATCCAGGAGTAGTTGTAAATTTATACTGTCATGAAAAAGTGAAAAGTAAACATCCTTTAGGCTAAGAGCATAACCATAAAACAAAATACCATGTGCAGGAACTCATTGGAGTAAAGCAGCTGGTGCTGTGCACAGACCAACTAATTGCAAACCAACTAATCGATAATGAGATTTGTTGACAACTATTTTCATAATCGATTATTATCGATTAGTTTTTTTTCAGCTCTAAGGTGTTTACTGTCCCTTGAAAAAAATCTTGCATGAAAAATGTTCTCCCACGGTAATTTTCACAAGAAAATACTTTGGAGTCACTAAATGTATGTCAAATTATTAAACAATATATAGTTGCATCCGCAAAAGTCACTTACCATCATAAATTACTAGTCGATATGTGTTTTGACATTCAGTTGATTTTTCTAAGATGTCCCTTAGTGTACGATAAAAAAGCTTTGCTTGTTCAACACGATCTTCTGAACTGAAGGCTGCACTCGATGTATCTGACATTTGATATAACGTGTACAGAGGTGTTGCATATTCCACAATACAGTAATGTGCCTGAGAAACAAGAAAGACACTAAAATATTTAATTTTTATTCTTTAAAAGTGAACCTGGATGACATACTTTATAGTGAGTTAGATTCACTAGGGCCTAGATTTGGAGTTTGGCGGTAGCCGTGAAAACCAGCGTTAGAGGCTCCTAACGCTGGTTTTAGGCTACCGCCGGTATTTGGAGTCATTCAAAAAAGGGTCTGACGCTCACTTTTCAGCCGCGACTTTTCCATACCGCAGATCCCCTTACGTCAATTGCGTATCCTATCTTTTCAATGGGATCTTTCTGACTCCGGTATTTAGAGTCGTTTCTGAAGTGAGCGTTAGAAATCTAACGACAAAACTCCAGCCGCAGAAAAAAGTCAGTAGTTAAGAGCTTTCTGGGCTAATGCCGGTTTATAAAGCTCTTAACTACTGTGCTCTAAAGTACACTAACACCCATAAAGTACCTATGTACCCCTAAACCGAGGCCCCCCCACATCGCCGACACTCGATTAAATTTTTTTAACCCATAATCTGCCGACCGCGACCTATGTTATACTTATGTACCCCTAATCTGCTGCCCCTAACACCGCCGACCCCTATATTATATTTATTAACCCCTAACCTGCCCCCCACAACGTCGCAGCCAGCTACCTACAATAATTAACCCCTAATCTGCCGACCGCAAAGAGCCACCACCTACATTATAGCTATGTACCCCTAATCTGCTGCCCCTAACACCGCCGACCCCTATATTATATTTATTAACCCCTAATCTGCCCCCCTCAACGTCGCCTCCACCTGCCTACACTTATTAACCACTAATCTGGCGAGCGGACCGCACCGCTACTATAATAAAGTTATTAACCCCTAATCCGCCTCACTAACCCTATAATAAATAGTATTAACCCCTAATCTGCCCTCCCTAACATCGCCGACACCTAACTTCAATTATTAACCCCTAATCTGCCGACTGGAGCTCACCGCTATTCTAATAAATGTATTAACCCCTAAAGCTAAGTCTAACCCTAACACTAACACCCCCCTAAATTAAATATAATTTTAATCTAACGAAATTAATTAACTCTTCTTAAATAAATTATTCCTATTTAAAGCTAAATACTTACCTGTAAAATAAACCCTAATAGAGCTACAATATAAATTATATTTATATTATAGCTATTTTAGGATTTATATTTATTTTACAGGTAACTTTGTATTTATTTTAACCAGGTACAATAGCTATTAAATAGTTAAGAACTATTTAATAGCTAAAATAGTTAAAATAATTACAAATTTACCTGTAAAATAAATCCTAACCTAAGTTACAATTAAACCTAACACTACACTATCAATAAATTAATTAAATAAAATACCTATAATTATCTACAATTAAACCTAACACTACACTATCAATAAATAAATTAAATACAATTCCTACAAATAAATACAATGAAATAAACTAACTAAAGTACAAAAAATAAAAAAGAACTAAGTTACAAAAAATAAAAAAATATTTACAAACATTAGAAAAAAATTACAACAATTTTAAACTAATTACACCTACTCTAAGCCCCCTAATAAAATAACAAAGACCCCCAAAATAAAAAAATGCCCTACCCTATTCTAAATTACTAAAGTTCAAAGCTCTTTTACCTTACCAGCCCTGAACAGGGCCCTTTGCGGGGCATGCCCCAAGAAATTCAGCTCTTTTGCCTGTAAAAAAAAACATACAATACCCCCCCCAACATTACAACCCACCACCCACATACCCCTAATCTAACCCAAACCCCCCTTAAATAAACCTAACACTAAGCCCCTGAAGATCTCCCTACCTTGAGTCGTCTTCACCCAGCCGAGCCAAATTCTTCATCCAAGCGGAGCAAGAAGAGGTCCTCCATCCGGTAGAAGTCTTCATCCAAGCGGGGCAGAAGAGGTCTTCCATCCGATTGAAGTCTTCATCCAAGCGGCATCTTCTATCGTCATCCATCCGGAGCGGAGCGGCAGCATCCTGAAGTTATAGTTAGTTGTAGTAGGTGGCGCAAAACAAGTTGCTATTCCCAATGTGTCTTACTGTAAATATGTGTGATAATATGTGGGCTCAATATATGTTAATGTTTTGATGAGTCCTAATTTTATATTCTCTTTTTTTCCAAAAGAGAATATAAAATTAGGACTCATCAAAACATTAACATATATTGAGCCCACATATTATCACACATATTTACAGTAAGACACATTGGGAATAGCAACTTGTTTTGCGCCACCTACTACAACTAACTATAACTCTTTAAACTTTGGGATAAAGTTTACTTCAGGTGTGCTAGATTCCCCACCAGCTAGACAGTCTAAACCTACCAAACAGGCAGCATCCTGAAGACCTCCGACGCGGAACATCCATCCTGGCCGACGACTGAACGACGAATGACGGTTCCTTTAAATGACGTCATCCAAGATGGCGTCCCTCGAATTCCGATCAGCCAATAGAATGCGAGCTCAATCTGATTGGCTGATTGGATCAGCCAATCGGATTGAACTTGATTCTAATTGGCTGACTCCATCAGCCAATCAGAATTTTCCTACCTTAATTCCGATTGGCTGATAGAATCCTATCAGCCAATCGGAATTCGAGGGACGCCATCTTGGATGACGTCATTTAAAAGAACCGTCATTCGTCGTTCAGTCGTCGGCCAGGATGGATGTTCCGCGTCGGAGGTCTTCAGGATGCTGCCGCTCCGGATGGATGACGATAGAAGATGCCGCTTGGATGAAGACTTCAATCGGATGGAAGACCTCTTCTGCCCCACTTGGATGAAGACTTCTACCGGATGGAGGACCTCTTCTTGCTCCGCTTGGATGAAGAATTTGGCTCGGCTGGATGAAGACGACTCAAGGTAGGGAGATCTTCAGGGGCTTAGTGTTAGGTTTATTTAAGGGGGGTTTGGGTTAGATTAGGGGTATGTGGGTGGTGGGTTGTAATGTTGGGGGGGTATTGTATGTTTTTTTTACAGGCAAAGAGCTGAATTTCTTGGGGCATGCCCCGCAAAAGGGCCCTGTTCAGGGCTGGTAAGGTAAAAGAGCTTTGAACTTTAGTAATTTAGAATAGGGTAGGGCATTTTTTTATTTTGGGGGTCTTTGTTATTTTATTAGGGGGCTTAGAGTAGGTGTAATTTGTTTAAAATTGTTGTAATTTTTTTCTAATGTTTGTAAATATTTTTTTATTTTTTGTAACTTAGTTCTTTTTTATTTTTTGTACTTTAGTTAGTTTATTTCATTGTATTTATTTGTAGGAATTGTATTTAATTTATTTATTGATAGTGTAGTGTTAGGTTTAATTGTAGATAATTATAGGTATTTTATTTAATTAATTTATTGATAGTGTAGTGTTAGGTTTAATTGTAACTTAGGTTAGGATTTATTTTACAGGTAAATTTGTAATTATTTTAACTATTTTAGCTATTAAATAGTTCTTAACTATTTAATAGCTATTGTACCTGGTTAAAATAAATACAAAGTTACCTGTAAAATAAATATAAATCCTAAAATAGCTATAATATAAATATAATTTATATTGTAGCTCTATTAGGGTTTATTTTACAGGTAAGTATTTAGCTTTAAATAGGAATAATTTATTTAAGAAGAGTTAATTAATTTCGTTAGATTAAAATTATATTTAATTTAGGGGGGTGTTAGTGTTAGGGTTAGACTTAGCTTTAGGGGTTAATACATTTATTAGAATAGCGGTGAGCTCCAGTCGGCAGATTAGGGGTTAATAATTGAAGTTAGGTGTCGGCGATGTTAGGGAGGGCAGATTAGGGGTTAATACTATTTATTATAGGGTTAGTGAGGCGGATTAGGGGTTAATAACTTTATAATAATAGCGGTGCGGTCCGCTCGGCAGATTAGGGGTTAATAAGTGTAGGCAGGTGGAGGCGACGTTGTGGGGGGCAGATTAGGGGTTAATAAATATAATATAGGGGTCGGCGGTGTTAGGGGCAGCAGATTAGGGGTACATAGGGATAATGTAAGTAGAGGCGGTTTACGGAGCGGCAGATTAGGGGTTAAAAATAATATACAGGGGTCAGCGATAGCGGGGGCGGCAGAATAGGGGTTAATAAGTGTAAGATTAGGGGTGTTTAGACTCGGGGTACATGTTAGAGTGTTAGGTGCAGATGTAGGAAGTGTTTCCCCATAGGAAACAATGGGGCTGCGTTAGGAGATGAACGCGGCTTTTTTGCAGGTGTTAGGTTTTTTTTCAGCTCAAACAGCCCCATTGATTCCTATGGGGGAATCGTGCACGAGCACGTTTTTTAGGCTGGCCGCGCCCGTAAGCAACTCTGGTATCGAGAGTTGAAGTTGCGTTAAATATGCTATACGCTCCTTTTTTGGAGCCTAACGCAGCCATTCTGTGGACTCTCAATACCAGATTTATTGTAAAGGTGCGGCCAGAAAAAAGCCAGCGTTAGATACGCGGGTCGTTACAGACAAAACTCTAAATCTAGCCGTAAGTCTCTTGCTCTCACGCAAGAGCAGGATTTGTCAGTTACTCTGAACTAATAAGTTTGCACAGTTTCAGGTTTAAAAAACGCTAGGATTTACCCGCAGTAAAAACAAAGGTGACTTTTATTTACGAGTTTTAAAAAAAAAACTGTGTAAAAGTCACCTTTATTTCGCTGTGGCTTCACTGCTAACCAAAGAGCCTCCGGCCTCCCATCGCACACCTTAGTTATTTTCAATGAGGTGACATTTCAAACTCTTAGCCAATAGCTGTGCTAGCATACTGCACAGTGCCATATGGCTAGCACGGCTATTGGGTAAAAGGTGGAAACATCACCTCATTGAAAATAATTGAGCTGTGCCGTGGGAGGCCGTAGGCTCTTAGGTTAGCAGTATTGCCACAGCAAAATAAATGTAACTTTTTTTGAACTCGTGAATGAAAGTCACCTTTATTTTTAGTCCTGATAAATTCTAGCGTTTTTGAAATGCTAGGATTATTATCAGGTATTTGTAAAGCGCCAACCGATTCCGCAGCGCTATTATTTACCATCACTTTAACTTGTGGTAAGCGGGTTGGCATGAGCAGGTCTGCCCTGCAACAGCTCCAAAGCAGCTTCCTCTGCTTGATTAATGCAGCCCTATAGTGCTCAAGAAATTCTCACTCCTGAGCCTAGCTAGGCAAAGTCTAAATATGCTTTTGTGGAAAGGAGCTATGTTTCAACACAAAATACCAATACAAAGAGTTAAACTTGATAGTAGAATTAAAATGGAAAATTTTCTTTCTTTTTTCTTTTTTTAATAAAATTGCATGCTCTGTCTTAATTGTGAAAGTTTCATTTCAGCTATATATGAAAACATAAACATTGGACTATCCTTTAAATAATCATTGAATCTAGTCCTATTTGTTTAGACACACACTTGCAGATTAATTTCATTTTAATTGCGATGGAACATTTTCTTTACAATATTAAAAAATGCAAATTACAAGTTTACTTTCAGCGTTATTAACATTCAAGCATGAGTGCTAAATACCGCTCCACTTGTAATCTGGACCAATATGTGGTGACTAATGAGTCAGGTTTGAAAGGACCAGTAAATACAGTAGATTTGCATAATCAACAAATGCATGAAAAAAAACCCCAATGCAATAGCACTTAGGGGTAGATTTATTAAGCAGCGAATGCCGGAATCTACCCCCGAAGTTTCAGGTCCGCCTGAAACTTAAGTTAAGAAACAGCGGTCGTAAGGCTGCAAATGTGCAGGAGGCGGCATGGCACAAGTATTTCACTAGAAATGCTTGTGCAATGTTAAATGCCGACAGACATTTAATAAATTTACCCCAAAGGGATAGATTTACTATGCTGCGAATACAGCTGGCTCGCCGGAAACAAAAGTTAAGAAGCTGCTCCTTAACTCATCTGCCACCTCTGAGGTGGCGGACAGCAGTCATCCCAATCGAATACGATCAGAATGATTGACACCCCCTGCTAACAGGCGATTGGCCGCAAATGTGCACGGGGCGGCATTGCACAAGCATTTCACTAGAAATGCTTGTGCAATGTTAAAGGGAAAGTCTAGTCCAAAATAAAATTTCATGATTCAGATAGAGAATGTCATTTTAAACTATTTTCCAATGTATTTTATCACCAATTTGCTTTGTTCTTTTGATATTCTTAGTTGAAAGCTAAACCTAGAAGGTTCATATGCTAATTTCTAACCGCTAGATTTGGAGTTTTGTCGGTAACGACCCGAAAAACTAACGCCGGCTTTTTTCTGGCCGCACCATAAAAATAACTCTGGTATTGAGAGTCCACATAAAGGCTGCGTTAGGCTCCAAAAAAGGAGCGTAGAGCATTTTTAACGCAGCTTCAACTCTCGATACCAGAGTTGCTTACGGACGCGGCCAGCCTCAAAAACGTGCTCGTGCACGATTCCCCCATAGGAAACAATGGGGCTGTTTGAGCTGAAAAAAAACCTAACACCTGCAAAAAAGCCGCGTTCAGCTCTTAACGCAGCCCCATTGTTTGCTATGCGGTAACCCTTCCTACGTCTGCACTTAACACTCTAACATGTACCCCGAGTCTAAACACCCCTAACCTTACACTTATTAACCCCTATTCTGCTGCCCCCGCTATCGCTGACCCCTGCATATTATTATTAACCCCTAATCTGCCGCTCCGTAAACCGCCGCTACTTACATTATCCCTATGTACCCCTAATCTGCTGCCCTAACATCGCCGACCCCTATATTTATTAACCCCTAATCTGCCCCCCACAACGTCGCCTCCACCTGCCTACACTTATTAACCCCTAATCTGCCGAGCGGACCTGAGCGCTACTATAATAAAGTTATTAACCCCTAATCCGCCTCACTAACCCTATCATAAATAGTATTAACCCCTAATCTGCCCTCCCTAACATCGCCGACACCTAACTTCAAACATTAACCCCTAATCTGCCGACTGGAGCTCACCGCTATTCTAATAAATGTATTAACCCCTAAAGCTAAGTCTAACCCTAACACTAACACCCCCCTAAGTTAAATATAATTTAAATCTAACGAAATTAATTAACTCTTATTAAATAAATTATTCCTATTTAAAGCTAAATACTTACCTGTAAAATAAACCCTAATATAGCTACAATATAAATTATAATTATATTATAGCTATTTTAGGATTAATATTTATTTTACAGGTAACTTTGTATTTATTTTAACCAGGTACAATAGCTATTAAATAGTTAAGAACTATTTAATAGCTAAAATAGTTAAAATAATTACAAATTTACCTGTAAAAGAAATCTTAACCTAAGTTACAAATAAACCTAACACTACACTATCAATAAATAAATTAAATAAAATACCTACAATTACCTACAATTAACCTAACACTACACTATCAATAAATTAATCAGCCAATAGAATGCAAGCTCAATCTGATTGGCTGATTGGATCAGCCAATCGGATTGAACTTGATTCTGATTGGCTGATTCCATCAGCCAATCAGAATATTCCTACCTTAATTCTGATTGGCTGATAGAATCCTATCAGCCAATCGGAATTCGAGGGACGCCATCTTGGATGACGTCATTTAAAGGAACCGTCATTCGCCGTTCAGTCGTCGGCCAGGATGGATGTTCCGCGGTGGAGGTCTTCAGGATGCTGCCGCTTCGCTCCGGATGGATGCCGCTTGGATGAAGACTTCAATCGGATGGAAGACCTCTTCTGCCCCGCTTGGATGAAGACTTCAGCCGGATCATGGACCTCTTCAGCCCCCCGCTTGGGCTTGGATCAGGACATCGGAGGAGCTCTTCTGGACCGATCGGTGATCCTGGTATGGTGAAGACAAGGTAGGATGATCTTCAGGGGCTTAGTGTTAGGTTTATTTAAGGGGGGTTTGGGTTAGATTAGGGGTATGTGGGTGGTGGGTTGTAATGTTGGGGGGCTTGGGTATTGTATGTTTTTTTTTACAGGCAAAAGAGCTGTATTTCTTGGGGCATGCCCCGCAAAGGGCCCTGTTCAGGGCTGGTAAGGTAAAAGAGCTTTGAACTTTAGTAATTTAGAATAGGGTAGGGCATTTTTTTATTTTGGGGGGCTTTGTTATTTTATTAGGGGGCTTAGAGTAGGTGCAATTAGTTTAAAATTGTTGTAATATTTTTCTTATGTTTGTAAATATTTTTTTATTTTTTGTAACTTAGTTCTTTTTTATTTTTTGTACTTTAGCTAGTTTATTTAATTGTATTTATTTGTAGCAATTGTATTTAATTAATTTATTGATAGTGTAGTGTTAGGTTAATTGTAGGTAATTGTAGGTATTTTATTTAATTTATTTATTGATAGTGTAGTGTTAGGTTTATTTGTAACTTAGGTTAGGATTTCTTTTACAGGTAATTTTGTAATTATTTTAACTATTTTAGCTATTAAATAGTTCTTAACTATTTAATAGCTATTGTACCTGGTTAAAATAAATACAAAGTTACCTGTAAAATAAATATAAATCCTAAAATAGCTATAATATAATTATAATTTATATTGTAGCTATATTAGGGTTTATTTTACAGGTAAGTATTTAGCTTTAAATAGGAATAATTTATTTAATAAGAGTTAATTAATTTCATTAGATTTAAATTATATTTAACTTAGGGGGGTGTTAGTATTAGGGTTAGACTTAGCTTTAGGGGTTAATACATTTATTAGAATAGCGGCGAGATTCGGTCGGCAGATTAGGGGTTAATAATTGAAGTTAGGTGTCGGCGATGTTAGGGAGGGCAGATTAGGGGTTAATACTATTTATGATAGGGTTAGTGAGGCGGATTAGGGGTTAATAACTTTATTATAGTAGCACTCAGGTCCGGTCGGCAGATTAGGGGTTAATAAGTGTAGGCAGGTGGAGGCGACGTTGAGGGGGGCAGATTAGGGGTTAATAAATATAATATAGGGGTCGGCGGTGTTAGGGGCAGCAGATTAGGGGTACATAAGTATAACGTAGGTGGCGGTCGGCAGATTAGGGGTTAAACATTTTTTTCCGAGTGTCGGCGATGTGGGGGGACCTCGGTTTAGGGGTACATAGGTAGTTTATGGGTGTTAGTGTACTTTAGAGTACAGTAGTTAATAGCTTTAGAAACCGGCGTTAGCCCAGAAAGCTCTTAACTACTGACTTTTTTCCTGCGGCTGGAGTTTTGTCGTTAGATGTCTAACGCTCACTTCAGAAACGACTCTAAATACCGGAGTTAGAAAAATCCCATTGAAAAGATAGGATACACAATTTACGTAAGGGGATCTGCGGTATGGAAAAGTCGCGGCTGAAAAGTGAGCGTTAGACCCTATTTTGAGTGACTCCAAATACCGGCGGTAGCCTAAAACCAGCGTTAGGAGCCTCTAACGCTGGTTTTCACGGCTACCGCTAAACTCTAAATCTAGGCCTAAGCCTGTGAAGGCCACCTCTGCTATCAGGGCATTTTGACAGTTTTTCACCACTAGAGGGTGTTAGTTCATTTGTGTCATATATAACACTGTGCTCACGCACGTGGAGTTCAGGTGTGTCAGCTCTGATTGACTAAAATGGATGTCTGTCAAAAGAACTGAAATAAGGGGGCAGTTTGCAGAGGCTTAGGTACAAGGTAATTACAGGGGTAAAAAGTGTATTATTATAACTGTGTTGGTTGTGCAAACCTAGGGAATGGGTAATAAAGGGATTATCTATCTTTTTAAACAACACAAATTCTGGTGTAGACTGTCCCTTCAAATGCCGACAGCTTATCCCGTTTTGCATTTTACGATGTTGGGGGGACATGATCCGCTACAGCGGATCATGTCTGCCCGGCATTTAATAAATCTACCCCTATCGGGCATATTTATGATTGTGCGAGCGGACATGATCCGATATAGCAGATCATGTCCGCTGCCCATCGGTAAATGCCGACAGCATACGCTGTCGGCATTTATCATTGCACCAGCAGTTCTTGTGAACTGCTGGTGCAATGCTGCCCCCTGCAGATTCGCGAACAATCGGCCGCTAGCAGGGGGTGTCAATCAACCCGATCGTATTCGATCGGGTTGATTTCAGACCGCCGCCTCAGAGCAGGCGGACAGGTTATGGAGCAGCGGTCTTTAGATAACTATACCCCTATGTCTGAACTTCACATGAGTAGTAGATTTTTTTCTGACAAATTTCAGTTATGTCTATTTCCACTCCCCCTGTATCATGTGACAGTCATCAGCCAATCACAAATTTATATATGTATATTCTGTTAATTCTTGCACATGCTCAGTAGGAGCTGATGACTCAAAAAGTATACGTATAAAAAGACTGTGCACGTTTTGTTAATGGAAGTAAATTGGAAAGTTGTTTAAAATTGCATTTTCTATCTGAATCATGAAAGTTTAATTTTAACTTGAGTGTCCATTTAATGTAAATGGAGGCTTAGATTTTACAGCTGCCTCACCTCATTTCAAGACAGTAATTTGGAACTATCATCTCCTTAGTCCAAAAGATATATGGATCCAACAAAATATAAGTATTTTTTTCTGGATTAATGATTTTTCTTTTCAACTGGTATTTTTAATTATTACTACAGGATTATACAGAAATTAGTGGGGGAAAAAAAGTATTTACCCTGTGTTCATCATCCAAAATACGATACACATTATTTTTAAAAACTCTTTCTTTGATGCCAGCACGATCTTTATAGAGAGGTGGAAGTTCCTTCTCAAAATTGATATAATCATCAGCTCCATTTAGATCATCACATAACCTGCAGCTTAATGGTATCAAAATAAGCAATTTACACATTTCTGGAGATTTCAGTAGATTGTTGTTTTCTTCATTAAATGTTTTCACAGAGTTCTTTAAATCTACAATACAAAGAGACATTGGTGAAAGTATTTTTTTATGAAATGTCTAAAGAATTTTAATATGAATTACATTATGAATAGTGTGTTTACTTACTTGGTAAAATAAAACTTAAATACCCAACAAAATATGACCAAGCCAAGCCATGTGCAACATTCATTTTTCTTTTTTCTGTAATTTCAGAGATAGTTGCAGGTGCAGGAGCCTGCATAAAATTATAAAGATGAAAAATATTTTTACTGCATTTAATAATCTATTTTGGATATAAAAGTAAAATTGTATTGTTCCGTCTCTAAACATGACATAAATATAAACATATACAAAACATGCAAAAAAAAACAAAAAAACAACAACTTATAAGAACATACAATCTCTAAGGGCAGGATACCCCAGGTTCCTCATAGGTTTTTCTCATTATAAGAAACCCACCTGGGAGGATCCTGCAGGGAGGAAAAGCAGGGATTTATTTATGCCTAGGTGATTAGGACTAGGAAGGCAATTTTAAAGACACAGCAGATAACTATTCAGCCAATGAGAATGATAAAAATATCCCTTCTGGCTTTGTTTGGTTCTTCCTTTGTGGTGGAAGCTCCAGTATAATGATGTAAAACATTTAGTCAACACAATATTAGAAACAAGTTGGTTTACTATCCCTTTAATATCGCTGGAGCATATTCTATACTGCTTGCATTTTTGCTCTGTTATTACAATGCCATTGTTTAATAATTCAATACAATTCATCTCGGTTAGCACATTTCTGTTCTTTCCTTCAAATAATAGATTTCTCTGAGGGCCCTCTCTAAAATGCATTTAGAACTGTAGGCTGATGGAACGCAGAAATGAAAAGTTGTAGTTTTTTTGGTTAAGCTCTTTTCTATACATTGGAGTGTACAATAGCAAATAATGGCCTAGATTACGAGTTTTGTGTTACGGTGCAGTACGGCTATTAGTGCTGAAAATTTTGCCATTGCGCTAGAATGGCCGGTAACGCATATTACGAGTCGCAGCGGTATAGCTATACCGCAAGCATTTTAGCCTGTAACGCAACGTCCATTCCGCAATCAAAAAAATTACCTTGGAGTGCGGGATTTTCCATAGCGCCGTATTACAGGTTTTGCGGTCCGGGTAAAATGCTTGTGTTACAGCCTATACGACACGAGCCATTCCGCCATCTGAGACCAGTAGTTATGGATTTTGCAAAACAAAAATGTTTCACAAAACTCATAACTAAAATGTTACAAAGTACACTAACACCCATAAACTACCTATTAACCCCTAAACCACCACCCTCCCACATAGCAAATACTATATTAAACCTATTAACCCCTAATCTGCCGCAATCAACATCGCTGACACTAAAATAAACATATTAACCCGTAAACCACCTGCCCCCACATCACCAACACTATATAAACCTATTAACCCCTAATCTGCCACCCACCCACATCGCCAACAATAAGTAAATCTAGTAACCCCTAATCGGCCTCTCCCCAACACTAAATAAACCTATTAACCCCTAAACCACCAGCTCCCCACATCGTAACTAATAAACTAAACCTATTAGCCCCTAAACCGCTAACCCCCACATCGCAAAACACTAAATTAAACTATTAACTCCTAAACCTAACACCCCCTAACTTTAAATTAAAAGTTACAATATAACTATCTTAAAATAAATAAAATCTTACCTGTGAAATAAAAAAAAACTAAGATTAAACTATAAAGTAACCTAGCATAACTATTCTAGCACTTAAAAGGGCCTTTTGTAGAGCATTGCCCTAAATTAAAAAGCTCTTTTACCTAGAAAAAAATACAAAGTCCCCCCCAACAGTAAAACCCCCCCACCCAACCAACCCCCCAAAATAAAAAACCTAAGTCTGAATAAAACCTAAGCTACCCATTGCCCCTTTAGGTAAAAGAGTTGTTTAACCTAGGGCAATGGCCTACAAAAGGCCCTTTTAAGGGCTATTGGTAGTTTATTGTAGGTTAGGGGGTGTTTTTATTTGGGGGGGCTTTTTTATTTTTATAGGGCTATTAGATTAGGTGTAATTGTTTTTATTTTTGTTTATTATTTTTGTAAGCTGTAATTTTAGTGTTTTTTATTTTTTGTAATGTTGGATTTTTTTTATTTTTTTAGTAGTGTTATTTTTTTTTAAAATTGTAATTTAGAAATTTTAATTGGTATTTTTTTTTTATTAGAATAGTTATGTTAGGTTAATTTATAGTTTAATTTTTATTTCACAGGTAAGTTTTTATTTATTTTAAGATAGTTATATTGTATTTTTAATTTAAAGTTACGGGGTGTTAGGTTTAGCAGTTAATAGTTTAATTTAGTCTTTTGTTATGTGGGGTTCTGGAGGTTTAGGGGTTAATAGGTTTATTTATTATTTGCGATGTGGGGGGCTGGCGGTTTAGGGGTTAATAGGTTTATTTAGTGTCGGCAATGTCGGGAGCGGCGGATTAGGGGTTAATAACTTTAATTAGTGCAAAAAAGAAGTCAAAAAAGCCTTGCTATAGCAAAAGATAAAAAGCAAACTTTATTAGAGTATAAAGTTAAAAGCACACAGGAGATAGTAAAAATAATCCATTGGCCGACCAAAAAAAGATGACCGGTTTCAGTGTCAAAACACCGTACTCATAGACCTAAATTCTCTACACCTGAGGCAAACTTAAAAACAGTCTACCATACTCTGATAGGTTAAAACAAAAAAAAAGATTGGTGAGGTCGGCCAAGGATTAACCCTTAATTGTTTGGTTAACGAAAATGCACAGAGTATGACTAGAATAATTAAACTGGACATGGTTATAATATATTGAATGGTAGTGACACATAAAAGGGCATAACAGTATGGGGCTTACTCGCATAGACAGACAGGGAGAGATATTTGGTAACACAAGTTGCAGATATATACAAATATAAATATACTGTAAAATCTTAAATACATTTTAAATGAGAATGCAACAAAAACTAAACCAGATAAATGTACACTCAACTGGTTAATACTAAACAGTTAGCATATGGACACATGGATCAACACAAGATAGGTCACTAAGAGAATATAATTATAACAAAAAAGGCAATGGGATGTATAACAGCAGCAAATGTCTAAAGGTAAATTAAGGACAAATGGATGCAAAAAGGCAGGAAACTTGCCTCATAAGCATGTACAGGCAAATCACAAAAATGTATAATGTCAAATTCGGAAATGAAACCTATTGGAATCAAACTGTTCAGTTTGAAAATCCAATAGGTTTCTTGTCTGCAGAGTATGGAGAACTTGTCCCCACCTCTAAGTGGTCTTTGTACTTTCTCGATTGCCCTCCATTTAAACGTATCCACTTTTTTATTGTGGATCTCCAAAAAATGCCTAGACAGGGCTGAACATGGTTTTCCCCCAGAAATATAGGAAAGATGTTCCCTTATGCGGGTACCCACCTCCCTGGTGGTCGTTCCTACATATACCCTTTGACACTGTGTGCACTCCACTAGATAGATGACATACGTGCTTTTGCAGTTCACACACCCCCTAATTGGGAATTCTTCCCCTGTCTGGTTGTGAGTGAACGACTTGGAGATCTGTACATGATCACAAGAAATACATGTTCTCCTACCGCACCTATAGGTGCCATTACAGTGTAGCCAAGAGCTCCCAGAGGTTTTATCTCTTAAGAGACTGGGGGATAACATGTTCCCTAATGTGGCATTCCGCTTTGCTGTAAAAGCTCAGCCTTTGTCCACAATATCTCTCAATTTTTTATCTCCCCTCAATATGGGCAGATTCCTGTTAATAATTTTACGAATCTGGTCATATTGATCTGAGAAACAAGTCACAAATCTAGGTTGGAGTTGATCAATTTGCCCAGTCCTCTGTGAGGTCCTGGACGTGTTGGTGAACAAGGATTCCCTATTCATGTACTGAACCGATGTATAGGCTCTATCTATCACCCTTTTTGGGTATCCTCTATTTTTTAACCTTTGGCTAAGAAACCCACTCTCTTGTCGGAAGGAACCATTAAGGGTACAGTTTCTTTTTACCCTCATGAACTGACCCTTAGCAATGGCCCTGAAGACATGCTCGGGATGACTGCTGCGTGCATGCAATAGACTATTGCCCGCTATGGGCTTCCTGAAGAGAGTGGAAATCACTTTGCCTGTTGACTTCAAACCCTTAAGAGACACATCCAGGAAGTTAATACTATCCTTATTCCACTCAAAGTTGAACTGTATCCCTACCATGTTTTTGTTCAGGTCTCTCACAAAACATTCAGCATGTTCCTGATCAGATGACCATACTATGAGTAGGTCATCTATGTACCTGATATATTTGACAATGTATGTTGAGGGAATGCCAGTACCTCCATAGACATTGCACCTCTCCCACCAACCCATAAACAGGTTGGCGTATGATGGGGCAAATTTAGCTCCCATTGCCGTGCCACGTCTCTGGAGGTAATGATGTCCCTGTGTCAGGGTGTCAGGAATCAGACTGAGACGAGAAGTGCAAAAATAATCACACCTTTATTAATAACAAAAAATAATAAAAAATCCACAAGTCAAATAAGAAGCCAGGAGTCAAAACCAGAGCTGGAGTCAGACGAGCCGAGCCAGGAGCCAAAGCGAATAGTCAGACGAGCCAGAATCAGGAACAAGGAAAACAGCAGAGCCAGGAACAAGCCAGGGATCAGGAACCAGGAAGGACGTCAGGCAGCCAGGTAATACACAGGAACTCACACAAACAGGTCTGAGACAATGCAAAGGCAAAGCATACTGAACAGAGGCCCTTTAAATAATAAGTGATGACATCACAATTCTGAGACTGCATCCTGTCTCACATGGATGATGCACACCAGTCTGGCCATAAAAGGAAGTGCATGAAATGAACATCATCCCCCACAATGCACCATAGTCAGGAAGAGAGGTAAGTAAAATGGCTGCCAACAGAACATGACAAACACAACAGGGAAAAAACCCTGACAGTACCCTCCCCTCAACGACCCCTCCCCCGCGGGAGGACAAAAGGATTATTGGGGAAACGGGCATGGTCCTCCAGACCGTAGCCCCTCCAGTGAACCAAATACTGTACACAGCCCCTGGACATACAAGAGTCAATAATGCTGCTGACCTCATACTCCTCATGGTTGTCAACAAAGATAGGATGGGGACAAGGCAACACAGTGGTAAACCGATTACAAACCAATGGTTTCAAGAGGGAGACATGAAAAACATTGGAGATGCGCATAGCAGGAGGAAGGTCAAGAGCGTAGGCCACAGGATTAACCCGTCAGAGTATTCGAAAAGGACCAACATAACGAGTAGCCAATTTATTGGAAGGCACACGAAGGTTCAAGTTGCGGGAGGACAGCCAAACTCTCTCACCAACCTGGTAGGAAGGTGCGGGCAGACACCTACGATCAGCCTGGAACTTTTGGCATAGAACGATGAAGGCAAACCTGAATTTGCACCCACGTGGAACGGAGTTCCTGGAGATGCTCCTCCAAAGCCGGAATACCCTGAGACATGAATGAATCGGGCAACAAGGATGGTTGAAACCCATAATTTGCCATGAACAGGGATAACTTGGAGGAAGCATTAATAGCACTATTACGAGCAAACTCTGCCGAAGGTAACAGTTCAGACCAATTATTGTGGTGATCTGAGACATAGCAATGGAGGAACTGTTCCAGAGCTTGATTAGACCATTCCGCAGCCCGAGGAGAAGGAAAGCTGGATCCCCATTTGAGCACAAAAGGAAAGCCAAAATCTGGAGACAAACTGGCTACCCCGGTCCGACACTATCTCCTTGGGAAACCCATGTAAATGGAAGACCTCCCGGGCAGAAATTGAAGCAAGCTCCTGAACGGTAGGCAGCTTCATCAAGGGAATGCAATGAGACATTTTAGAAAACCGGTCAACCACCATAAGGATAACAGTATTGCCATTGTAAACAGGGAGCTCGACAATGAAGTCCATGTAAAGATGTGTCCAAGGACGCTCACCATTAGCAATAGGTTGAAGAAGACCCACAGGAAGACGTCGAGGAGTCTTATTCTGTGCACAAACTGAGCAGGAGGCAACATACGCAGCAACATCAGAACGAAGACCTGGCCACCAGAATTGTCGAGTGACAGACCAAATCATTTGGTTCTTGCCTGGGTTACCTGCGGCTTTAGGATAGTGGTAAGTGTGCAAAAGTTTAGTTCGAAGATTCTCAGGAACAAAACACTTACCACTAGGTTTCTCAGGAGGTGCATTGGTTTGTGCAGCCAGGATCTCCTCCCCCAAGGGAGAAGTCAAATTAGTACGTATGGTAGCCAAAATATGGTGAGGAGGTATAACAGGAGTAGGTACAGACTCCTCCTTGGACAGAGGCAAAAATTGTCGAGATAGGGCATCAGCCCTAAAATTCTTACTACCAGGCAAGTAGGAGACCACATAATTAAACCAAGACAAAAATAGCGCCCATCTGGCCTGTCAGGGCGACAAACGTTTTGCTTCAGATAGATAAGTTAAATTCTTGTGGTCAGTAAGAATGAGCACTGGCACGCTAATACCCTCGAGAAGATGCCTCCATTCCTTAAGTGCCAAAATTATGGCCAGTAATTCCCTGTCGCCAGTTTCATAATTGCACTCCGCTGGAGACAATTTCTTAGAGAAGAAACCAAACGGATACAAGGAACCGTCAGTCGTAGGACGTTGAGACAAAAGGGCACCTACTCCAGTGTCAGACGCATCGACCTCAAGAACGAAAGTCAGGACAGGGTTAGGATGAGCCAGAACTGGAGCAGCAGCAAAGACAGTCTTAAGACTATCAAAGGCCTTAATGGCAGTAGGTGACCAATGGAGTGGATAATTCTCTTTACGGGTCATGTCTGTGATAGGTTTGACCAAGGAAGAAAAGTTTTTAATAAACTTTCTATAGTAATTGGCGAACCCCAAAAAATGTTGAATAGACCGAAGACCAACTAGGTGAGGCCACTGCAGAACTGCAAATAACTTGTCAGGATCCATGGAGAACCCTGCAACGGAGATAACATAACCTAGGAAGTTTACTTGAGTCTAATGGAACTCCCATTTCTCGAGTTTACAAAACAGGCCGTTCTCACGTAGTCTCTGAAGAACCAGTGTAACATCAGAACGATGAGCCTCAAGTGTGGGTGAGTGTATGAGGATGTCGTCTAAGTACACCACAACACACTGTTGCAACATATCTCGTAGGACATCATTAATAAATTCCTGAAAAACAGCAGGAGCATTACATAGGCCAAAGGGCATTACAAGATACTCATAATGCCCGCTCCTGGTGTTAAATGCTGTTTTCCATTTGTGGCCCTCCTTAATCCTAACGAGATTGTACGCTACTCTCAAATCAAGTTTAGTAAAGACCGTAGCTCCCTTGAGGTGGTCAAAGAGTTCCGTAATAAGCGGAATAGGGTAAGCATTCTTAATGATAAGACAATTAAGACCCCTATAATCGATACATGGTCTTAACTCGCCACCCTTTTTCTTCACAAAGAAGAAGCCAGCCCCTGCAGGAGAGCAGGATTTGTGGATGATCCCCCGTAACAGAGCATCGGCAACATACTCCTCCATAGCACAATTCTCTGCAAAAGACAGAGGGTACATCCGGCCCCGAGGAGGAATGGCTCCGGGTTGCAGGTCTATGGCACAATCGTAAGACAGGTGAGGAGGCAACGTACCAGCACGCACCTTGTCAAACACGTTTAGGAACTCTCGGTACTCCTCTGGCAATTGAGATACTGAAGAAGTGCACAAGACTTTAACTGTTTTTTGAAGACAAGTGGAAATACATTGCGGGGACCACAACAAAATTTCGGACCTGCGCCAGTCGAGACTGGGATTGTGCTTTTGGAGCCAGGGATAACCCAGAACAACCGCAAAATGCGGAGAGTTTATCACCTGGAACTGGAGGGTTTCAAAATGGAGAGCCCCAACAGCCATGGACAACTGAGCGGTTTTGTGAGTAACGAGTGCGGGCTGAAGGGGCCTGCCATCAATGGCCTCAATAGCAAGCGGAACGGACCGATGCAAAACAGGAATGGAGTGCTTTGATACAAAAGCACTGTCAATGAAATAGCCCGCAGCACCGGAGTCAACTATGGAGGAGTGCACCCAGGAAAGGACAACCGTGACCAAAGGTTTCTCCTTAAGCGGTTCCGGGGACGAGGATAAACCACTCAAGGTCTGCCCCCAACAGGACCTTAGGTGTGAGCGTTTCCCGGCCGTGTAGGACAAGACTTCAAAAGGTGACCCTGTAACCCACAATAGAGGCAGAGCCCTTCCTCCTCCTAAAGGCCCTCTCCGCCGCGGAGAGACGCGTGAATCCCAGCTGCATCGGCTCAGCAGTACCTGGTGACTCGAGACCAGGAGGCATGGGAGGAGAGAGAGGCATGGGTGGGAATGAACACGTAGGAGACAACGGAACAGGAGGCTTCTGCAAGCGCTCCTTGAAAGAGGGCCTCTCTCTGAGTCTGATGTCAATTAGGATCAAAAAAGACACCAATGCGTCGAGATCCTCTGGTAAATCTCTGGCAGCAACTTCGTCTATAATCGCATCAGAGAGCCCATGAAAGAAGGCGGCAACAAGGGCTTCATTGTTCCAACCTACCTCTGTGGCAAGCATATGGAACTCAATAGCATACTGAGCAACAGATCTTGTACCTTGCTGAATGGACATGAGTCATTTAGCAGCAGAGGAGGAGCGAGCCGGAACATCAAATACCAGAGGCGTAACTAGAAAGTCCAGGGCCCCGGTGCAAGAATCAATAAAGGGCCCCCCCCCTCGGGTCATAGACATTCATAAGGACCAACAGTCACCTATGTGCACACACATATGGCTTCTGCAATATTAATATTTCACAAGATATGCTGCTGGAGAGTGTACTTACTGGCACAATATGTGTGATATATAAAATATGTATGTATATATATATATATATATATATATACATACACACACACACACAAACAGGGAAAAAAGTTGCCCAAGAACTAGTGGTTCCATGAAATTTCAAAGTGGTCCCATTTTTTAACTTCAGATTTTTGCGTTGCAAAATGTGTAAATTTGATATTTCATGTAGAAATGGGAGGTAATTTGATATTTCATACATGCGTGTATTACACATTTGTATTAACAAAAATACACTTTCTATACACTCAAAAATAAGATGAAGCTCTAAAAGTGCTTGAGAAAAACTCCTCCAGATCTTGTACACCTCTGCTTAAAGGGACAGTCAACACCAGAATTTTTGTTGTTTAAAAAGAAAGATAATCCCTTTATTACCCATTCCCCAGTTTTGCATAACCAGCACAGTTATAAAAATATACTTTTTACCTCTGTAATTATCTTGTATCTAAGCCTCTGCTGACTGCCCCCTTATTTCAGTTCTTTTGACAGATATGCAGTTTAGCCAATCAGTGCTCACTCCTAGGTCACTTTACGTGCATGAGCTCAATGTTATCTATATGAAACATGTGAACTAATGCCCTCTAGTGGTCAAAATGTATTCAGATTAGAGGCAGTCTTCAAGGTCTAAGAAATTAGCATATGAACCTCCTAGGTTTAGCTTTCAACTAAGAATACCAAGAGAACAAAGCAAAATTGGTGATAAAAGTAAATTGGGAAGTTGTTTAAAATTGCATGCCCTATTTAAATCATGAAAGTTTTTTGGACTTGACTGTCCCTTTAAGCTTTTTTTTTTATTTTTTAAAAAACAGTTTCCCTCAAATTAATACAATAAACCTAGAGAGAGTGAGAGAGTGTAAGAGTGAGAGACAGAGTGAGAGTCATACACAGAAGGGAAAGCAAGACACACACGCACAGAGGGGAGAGAGAGACAGAGACACAGACACAACACACATCACACACACTCACCATACAAACCACACACCACACACACTCACCATACAAACCACACATCACACACACACACCATACAAACCACACACACACACCATACAAACCACACATCACACACACTCACCATACAAACCACACATCACACACACACACCATACAAACCACACATCACACACACTCACCATACAAACCACACATCACACACACTCACCATACAAACCACACATCACACACACTCACCATACAAACCACACATCACACACACACACCATACAAACCACACATCACACACACACACCATACAAAACAGATATCACACACACACTCTCATACAGTGACCACATCAAACATACTCACACACAGATAAAAGGGGAGAGAGTAAAAAAAGAAGGGGCAAAGAGAAAACAGTGTGTGTGCTAGTTAGCCCATCAAAAATAGTAAGAAACTATATTCTGGCAAATACACAAAATACAAGCCTAAACACTTCATTACAAAATTGTGACTATTCATATCACATAACCTGCATTAACCCACTCGCAGGATTCTATCTCTTAATCACCATTGCTGTAAAGGTGGATCCACTATTATCCCTGAGTATCTTTGATAAGAATCTATTAATGACTATAGGCTTGCTACTAAGTTTAAGATGCAGTCTTAAAGAGACAGTATATACTACATTGAACAATAACAGTCTCAATTCTTATAAAACAACATGAGTTACTTCTACATGATAAGATTTCAATTGGACACTGGCTTAGTAAATAAGATGCAGTCTTAAAGAGACAGTATATACTACATTGAACAATAATAGTCTCAATTCTTATAAAACAACATGAGTTACTTCTACATGATAAGATTTCAATTGGACACTGGCTTAGTAAATAAGATGCAGTCTTAAAGAGACAGTATATACTACATTGAACAATAATAGTCTCAATTCTTATAAAACAATATGAGTTACTTCTACATGATAAGATTTCAATTGGACTCTGGCTTAGTAAATAAGATGCAGTCTTAAAGAGACAGTATATACTACATTGAACAATAATAGTCTCAAACTCTCAATTCTTATTAAACAATATGAGTGACTCCTACATGATAAGATCTCAAATGGACTCTTATTTAGTAAATTATAAGAAATTATGAATGGTGAACAGAGTATGAACAATAACTAGGGCATCAATATATTCAAATAAAAAAAAACTGTCTGCTATGTGTGCCGGCATAAGAGACCACTCAGTCACAAGTAGTTCACAGTAAGCAACACAACATTTACAGATAAAAATGAAAAGACAAGAAAATGTAAGGCAAATGGGAAAATGATAGTGACACAGGGAGATGTTATCCTAACTTCACTGAAGCATGGATCTGTCACTAACCGTCAGTCCACACAGGCAGGTTGCACTCAGCTTGCTGTTTTTAAGTTTCTATTATAGCTGCAGTGCTACCTACTATTTCCAGCCCTCTCAGATACGGATCTCTAAGGCTCCTGCAATCTCCAGTTGACCCCATTCAGTTAGGGGTGAGCAACTTCAGCCCTGTTAAGTGGAGCTGCTTCTTCCGACGGAACAGACACCTCCCCCACTACTGAAGGCAGCTCTCACATGGAGAGGAGACTCACAGTAGTTGTCAGGAATTACCAGCCTATGATTGCCTGAATACTTTCTTATTGTGGTGTTTTTTTTTTTGTTTTAAATACTTTGCATAATGGTTCTTCATTTTTACAAAAATTAATAACCAGCTTTTAAAAAAGTAAAAGCGGGTTATTCATTTTTGTAAAAATGAAGAAACATTATGCAAAGTATTTAGTCTGAGCAGGGTCTGGTGTGCAGTAAAGCTATCGAGTGATGGGCAATCTTCATAGCATTAAATTACAATCATTGCCTTTATCAATCCTACAAATTCTGAATAAAACATTACCTACCTAATATAGGCTCTGTGAGTCCCCTGCTTTCCCACTGTCCCAGAAACATGAGGTACTGCTCTGCTTCCCTCACTCGCTGCCGCGCAGGAGGAACTTCCTTCAAGATAGCTACACATAGTTCCCAGATAAGCCCGCCCCCTCAGCAGCCAGCTCCACCACCGCACGACTGGAATGGGGTCCGGGATTAGGGCCGGGAAGGAAGGCATGCTGTCAATTGCCAGGAGCAGTTACAGGGGCCCCTTTCGCAATCGGCAATTTGTTAAAGACGGCCTGTTAGTCATGCAGGCAGAAAAGTTTAAAAAAATAAATAAAATAAAAAAATGTCATTTTTTTTTTCTGAAGCAGGCCCCCCTTTCAGGGGGACCTCCGGGGGCCCGGTCGCGACCGCGACTGCTGCACCACCGGTAGTTCCGCCCCTGTCAAATACCCTTCGAAAGGAGGCCACAAATTCAGGGTAATTTGAAATCACAGGTTTATTAGTCTCCCACAAGGGATTAGCCCAGGCAAGAGCTGTGTCAGACAGTAACGAGATGAGAAATCCCACCTTAGCTCTGTCAGAGGGAAACGCCTGAGGTAACATCTCAAAGTAAATGCCCACCTGGTTCAAAAACCCTCTGCACTGAATAGGATCGCCTCCATATTGCTGAGGTAGAGGTGCAGAACCGGACATGCTCCTGGTAGGCATAGGTGCAGCAGCGGAAACAGGAGCAGCCATAACTTGCGGGACACTTTGGTCCAAATGTGCAGTACGAGTCAGCAGGGTTTGCAGGGCTAGTGCAAATTGATCCAAGCGGTGATCCTGTTCATCCATCCTGGAAATGATGGCAGGTAAAGGTGGATTATTAGCA
This sequence comes from Bombina bombina, assembly GCF_027579735.1. Classification (NCBI taxonomy): domain Eukaryota; kingdom Metazoa; phylum Chordata; class Amphibia; order Anura; family Bombinatoridae; genus Bombina; species Bombina bombina. The sequence goes on along the minus strand of NC_069504.1, from coordinate 910,410,251 downwards.
CCATCAGGATTCATGGCCTTTGTGTAATGTCAGGGTGCCAGGAATCAGACTGAGATGAGAAGTGCAAAAATAATCACACCTTTATTAATAGCAAAAAATTATAAAAAATCCACAAGTCAAATAACAAGCCAGGAGTCAAAACCAGAGCTGGAGTCAGACGAGCCGAGTCAGGAGCCAAAGCGAATAGTCAAATGAGCCGGAATCAGGAACAAGGAAAACAGCAGAGCCAGGAACAAGCCAGGGATCAGTAACCAGGAAGGACATCAGGCAGCCAGGTAATACACAGGAACTCACACAAACAGGTCTGAGACAACGCAAAGGCAAAGCATACTGAACAGAGGCCCTTTAAATAATAAGTGATGACATCACAATTCTGAGACTGCATCCTGTCTCACATGGATGATGCACACTAGTCTGGCCATAAAAGGAAGTGCAGGAAATGAGCAGCATCCCCCACAATGCACCATAGTCAGGAAGAGAGGTGAGTAAAATGGCTGCCAGCAGCACATGGCAAACACAACAGGGAAAAAGCCCTGACACCCTGGAACATAAAAAATTTGTGTTCCAACAAGAACTTAACCACCCAGATTAGGAAGTCCTTCATCTCACAAGAAAGGTTCATATACAAGTCTAGGAAGTATTGAATGGCAGTTAAACCATGTTGGTGTGGAATAGAAGAGTACAGGGAAACCACATCTACTGTAAGGAAACTGTACTCCTCTCTCCATTCAATACTTTCCATGACCTGTATAGTCTGAGTGGTGTCCCTAACATAGCTAGGCAATTTGGGTACAAGTGGCTGTAAGTAGGAATCAATCCATTTGGACAGTGGTTCCAAAAGGGATCCAATACTAGCCACTATTGGTCTACCTTTTACATTGATGATACTCTAGTGCACCTTAGGAAGGTGGGAGACGATGGGAGTGACTGGATTGGTAACCAACATCTGTTCAGCCAACTGTGAATCAATCAATTCATCCTCCACCGCCTCATCCAAAAGGTGCCCAAGCTCTCTTGAAAACCTAGCAGTGGGGTTGCAGGGCAGCATGATATAGGTCTCAACATCATTTAGTTGGCGAAATGCCTCATCAACTCGTCTTGTCCATAACTACCACACTACCTCCCTTGTCAGACTGTTTAATCTCAATTTGGTCATTCTCACGTAAACTAGATAATGCTTGTTTCTCTCTGATTGTGAAGTTGTGGACATCTACTCTTGGGACCATAGATAATTGTGTTAGATCTTCTACAACTCGCTGATGGAAAACCTCTAGTGCTTTACCTCTGGCTTGGAGGGGATAGAATGTGGATTTGGATCTCAGGACAGGGTTAGTAGTCTGTTGGTGAGGGTCATCAATTGTGTGTCCATCACCCTGCAGACTCTCAAGAGAAACCAAGGTGCAGATATCTTCAAAGGTCAATGAACTATGTACCACAGGACTCAAGGGAGTAAGGCTACTAGGCCTCTGTTCTATTACATTCTCACCTGAAAAAAAATCTGCAGAGAGTTAAATCTCTGACTAGTTTGTTTACGTCTAAAATGGTCTGAAATAAGTCAAATGTTCGAGATGGAACAAAACTTAAATCATAATTAAGAACCTTGCGTTCTATATCAGTCAAAGCATATGAAGGAATATTGATGACCATGTCTAATGATATTTCTTCTGTTTTGTGTTGTGGTTCTGTGGCCTTAGTGTGTACCTTGGTTGCCTCTGGCTCTCTATATAGAGGCCTATATTTGCTTGATTCTGGGCTCCCCCTCCCTAAAATTGTCTCTCGGCCTCTTGAAAAACCTGAGTATTAGTCTGTGCAGGCCATTGACTAGGGTGATCATGATTATATATGCCATTACTAATATTAGTTTCTGAATAAGTGTCTGATCTTATTATTTTAGGTTTTGCCCCTAGGGATGAAAAACCTTTCAAAATACTTTTGTTACCACCACCTGATGTATATGTTGTTTTCTCTATTAATGGAGTATCCATATCAGATTTTTTATACCATATGGTTATAAAAATAAAAATAAAAAAACTAAGCCTTTATGGCTAAATAAAAATGTGTTAAGAGAAATTAGGAAAAAACGTAGGGCATTTAAATTATTAAAAGAAAATAGTACAGACTCAGCATACAATATTTATAAGGAATGTAACAAAGCATGCAAAAAAGCAATCAAATTAGCCAAAATTGAAAATGAAAAATTAATTGCCAAGGATTCTAAGTCTAACCCTAAAAGGTTCTTTAAGTACATAAATAGCAAAAAATCTAAGAAGGATAATATAGGTACATTAAAATGTGTGGAGGGTAGCATGATAAATAATGACAGGGAGAAGGCTGAGGTACTAAACCAGTTTTTTTCTTCAGTATACACAAGAGAGGAACCATTGAATGATACTTTGGAACAGAATAAAACATGCCAGTCCATACCACTAACTGGGTTTTGTTTAGAAGATATCAGGAAAAAACTAAAAAATATTAAGGTAAATAAAACTCCAGGCCCAGATGGAATACACCCAAGGGTGTTAAGTGAACTTAGCAATGTTATAGACAAACCTTTACTCTTAATTTTTCAAGACTCATTATCCTCAGGCATGGTACCCCAGGATTGGCGTAAAGCTGATGTGGTGCCACTCTTCAAAAAGGGAAGCAGGGATGATCCAGGAAGCTATAGACCAGTTAGTCTGACATCAATAGTGGGGAAGATATTTGAAGGGATTATAAGGGATTATATTGATGAGCATATTTGTGTAAACAAGATTATGAGTTCTAATCAGCATGGCTTTAGGAGAAATAGATCATGTCAAACTAATCTAATTAGATTCTACGAGGAAGTAAGTAAAAATATAGATAAAGGGGAATCAGTTGATGTGATATACTTAGATTTTGCAAAGGCATTTGATACAGTGCCACATGAGAGATTAATGCACAAAATTAAGGGACTGGGAATAGCTGAAAATGTTAGCTCATGGATAAATAACTGGATAAAAGATAGGGAGCAACGAGTAGTAGTAAATGGATCATACTCAGATTGGACAAAGGTAATCAGTGGCGTCCCCCAGGGATCAGTACTGGGCCCTGTTCTTTTTAATATTTTTATAAATGACTTGGAGCAAGGATTAAATAGCGACATCTCTATTTTTGCAGATGATACTAAGTTAAGTAAGGTCATTAGGTCAGAGCAGGACGAACTCTCTTTACAAAGGGATTTGCTAAAATTAGAACTATGGGCAAGTGAATGGAAAATGAGATTTAATACAGAAAAATGTAAGGTTCTACATTTTGGAAGTAAAAATAAGCAGGCTACGTATTTTTTAAATGGGACAAGACTTAGCCAAACACAGGAGGAAAGGGATTTGGGAGTAGTAATAGATAACAAGCTAAAGATGAGTGCACAATGCAGGGCAGCGGCTTCAAAGGCTAATAAGATACTAGCATGTATTAAAAGAGGCATTGATTCAAGGGAGGAAAGCATAATTCTGTCATTATATAAAGCCCTGGTAAGACCTCGCCTTGAGTTTGGAGTGCAGTTCTGGGGACCGATTGCTAAAAAAGATATTGCAGAACTAGAAAAAGTTCAGAGAAGGGCCACAAAGCTAATAAGGGGATTGGAGAAATTAACCTATGAGGAGAGGCTAGCCAAACTGGGTCTGTTCTCTTTAGAAAAAAGGCGCTTGAGAGGTGACATGATTACTTTATATAAATATATTCAAGGCCCATATACAGAGATGGCAGAAGCTCTTTTTATTCCAAGAAAAATGTTTCTGACAAGAGGTCATAATTTAAGGTTGGAGGAAAGGAGATTTAATCTCCTGCAACGGAAACGTTTTTTCACTGTAAGAGCAATAAAATTGTGGAACTCATTACCAAAGGAGGTAGTGAATGCCAATACCATAGATTCATTTAAAAATAGTCTGGATAAATTTCTGTATATAAACAAAATTCATGGATATGATTGCTAGTATTAAATGGGTCACATTTTAATGGGGTTATTTAAGCTTAACTGGAGCTTTTTGTAAGTATTTTAGATTTGTATAGGTTGAACTCGATGGACTTCAGTCTTTTTTCAACCTTATCTACTATGTTACTATGTAGATTGTAAAGTAGCAATTTTTATCTTAACTTCATTTAACAAAAAATCCTTATACTCTATGAGGAGAGAGATCAATGTTAGTGAACAGTCAGTCAATGCCTGGTTCCAACGTGACATAAACTATTCATCTTTGATGTCATACGTGGGGAATTTGTTCAGTCTTAAGCCTCTAGGGATCATCTTTAAATTGAGATACTTCGTTAGAATCCACTTATCCCATTTGAGTTTTTTGTTCCTTTAATTTTAGGTTTTCAAAATCTTGAAATAGATCCCCTAGTTTAATCCTTGGGGAATCATGGCAAAAGACATCCTCCAAGTCCAACATATCCAGGTTATCCTCATCAATTTCAGAAAACATAAGGGTATCTATCTCCTGTGCCCCCTCCATAGGGATATTAGCTAATGAATTAATAATAATAAACACTTAAACAAAATATAGTGTGTTGGGTGTCTCTAGTAATGTACTGGAACAAACTGTTCTCTGGCAGCGTACAGCCTATAGTTTGAAAGTCACAATCCACAATAGCAGGGTGATGAAGGAATAAAAAGGATGAACAATAAAGTAGTGGATATGTAATTGCTAGTGCTGTGGAGTGGTGATGGCTAGTTTTGTGGGTGAGACTAAGGTAGTAATTATTGGACAGGTTGTTACTAAACTCTGCCACCCCAAGATATACAGAAGTAACTCCAAAATTCAATCCGTATCATGTGTGTGAATCACACATAGAGCAGGAAAGTACTGGGAGATAAACCGGTGTTTTTAAGTTTGCCTCAGGTGTAGAAAATTTAGGTCTATGAGTACGGTGTTTTGACACCGAAACCGGTCAGACTATCTTTTTTGGTTGGCCAATGGATTATTTTTACTATCTCCTGTGTGCTTTTAACTTTATACTCTAATAAAGTTTGCTTTTTAACTTTTGCTATATCAAGGCTTTTTGGGCTTCTTTTTTGCATTATTTTAAGTGGACTTCAGGGATCCGCTCCATTTTTTAAAACCTTGATGTGTCTACTAGCGTATCTCTAATTTACAGCCGTGTTTGTGCTAAGCCGGGCAACTAAGTGACGTCAGCTTCTGATACTGTTTTGCTGTTTGGACCTGATTGGAGAGGCCCTAGACATGTGATCAGATCACGCAGGATAGAGGACACAAGAAGGAAGTGCGGCAAGTTGTTTCCCGGCCACTCGTTCCGGCAATATCTATCCTGAATCTGGACTACAGGGCTTCCGATTTTCTTTACGAGAGTTGGTGAGTGAAGTTCCCTTGATATTTCACCTTGTTTTGGGTTCCGGGATTGGGGACTGACACGCCGATACCAGAGAGCGGGCGGTCAGTTTAAAGCCACCGGTTTATCTCCCAGTATTTTCCTGCTCTATGTGTGATTCACACACACGATACGGATTGAATTTTGGAGTTACTTCTGTATATCTTGGGGTGGCAGAGTTTAGTAACAACCTGTCCAATAATTACTACCTTAGTCTCACCCACGAAACTAGCCATCACCACTCCACAGCACTTTATAACTGACGTGACTTCAAACAGTAACCGGCAATTACATATCCACTACTTTATTGTTCATCTGTTTTATTCTAACTTTAATTAGTGTTGGCAATGTCAGGGGGCGGCGGATTAGGGGTGAATAACTTTTATTAGTGTCAGCTATGTCGGGGAGTGGCAGATTAGGGGTGTTTAGGAGTTTATGTTAGGGTGTTAGGTTTAAACATAATTTTCTTTTCCCCATAGACATCTATGGGGTTGCATTACGGTGATTTGCCATTCCGCAATCACAGGCGTTAGTTTTTTTCTAACACTCTCTCCCCATTGATGACTTGGGGGAAAGCGTGCACGAGCACGTAAAAGTCAGGCCTTGGGTTTTGTGTGGTATGGAGCTTAACGCACCATAATGCACAGCACAAAGAGGTTTTTCAGTAACTTGTAATGGCAGCGCTATGGAAAGTGCGGGACCGCTCATTATATTGTGTTCTTTACGCGCAAAACTCGTAATCTAGTTGAATATCAGTTAATACCTGGTTTTCATATGCAAAATTGGTATTTCAGACAATGCACAAGTGCAACTCTCAGCTGACACAAGCACAATGAGCACGACACAAGCACAATGAGCATGACACAAGCACAATGAGCACGACACAAGCACAATGAGCATGACACAAGCACAATGAGCATGACACAAGCACAATGAGAACGACACAAGCACAATGAGCATGACACAAGCACAATGAGCATGACAGAAGCACAATGAGCATGACAGAAGCACAATGAGCATGCTGTTACCGCATCCCATTGAAAGTAAACAGTGTGCTATTTACGTACCAAGTGCATTAAAATACTTTGGTTAAACTTTTCTCTATGGTTAAAATGCATTTTAGCCAGCAACTTTTAATAACCAATTATGGCCCAGATTACACGTGGAGCACAAAAATATTAGTGCTGTTTGAGCACTAACACCGTACGATAAGACAAAAGTTATGGTTTTAGAGAAAATGGGTAAAGTGGGTTTTAATTTGGCATTTTAAAAGCTCAAGTGAAAACCAGTGCAAAACTTGTTTTCTTATGGATTGAATTTGTCAGTAGCCTTTTATACATCAGAGTAATATCAGGGATTTTGGTAAACCGTTAACTCTTCTTAATTTCTTATGTATGTAACCTGCAGCTGTTAGAACAATGTGAGCAAGCCTAAAAATCAGCAGAGACCGTTAGTTATTTGTTAACATCTTGGCCTCCATTACATATGCAGCGTCGCCCGCAAAATCCTCCGCCGCCAGTTTTTACCCGATTTTGGTATTACATATACGGCGTAGCATACAAGTTACGCGTGTATATTTCACCCTTCGGACGTATTTTTATTACCCATAGACTAACATAGAACAGACACGCAATTTGGTATCCAATATACAGCGTAAGGACTTACACACGCAGAATTCAGAGAATCTACTCCATTTTTATCTCACCACAAATTGCTGGCGTAGTAACCCTTGCATTGACTAAAAAAGCAACGTAACTCCCTGAAGGCCTAACAAACGCATGCGTAATCACATACATATCAGCCGCAAATCTCAAACAGTTAAACCTCTTCTAAGCATTTATTATTCCTGCCCCTGCAAGTGTGTCAAACCAATCACAAACAGCACAGCCTCTCACCTGCAGCCTTAAAACACCTGGCAATGCACACCCTCATTAGCCACCATGTTTCCCCTGCTTTACCTACAATATGTAGAGAGACAGCATCATGGGGCACAAGGGCAGCTGGAAGCCCTACAAGCCCCTGTTGGTCAGGATATACCTGCTGGTGCTATAGTTGCTGCTGAGGTCCCTGGTCATGGTGCTGTAGCCGTCCCTGCTCCTGCTGCTGCTGTCCCTGCTCCTCCTGCTGCTGTCCCTGTTCCTGGTGCTGCTGTCCCTGTTCCTGGTGCTGCCCCTGCTGCTGTTGTTGCTGCAGCTGGTCATAGGCCTGCAGGGCCTATAAGACATCGGAATCAGCAGAGGGGAAGAGCAAGGGCACCAAGGATACACAGGGTTAGGGTCATCCTGTTTGGAATGACAGAAGATGAGGTCAGGTAAAAGTATCGCTTGACTTCTGCAAGCCTCATTGACCTATATGAGGTCTTGAAGGATGATATTGACCCTCAAGCGAATAGGAACCAAGCTCTGACTGGTATGCAGAAGTTGTTGTGTGTTGTACACTTCCTGGCATCTGGCTCATTCCAGTCAACAGAGGGCCTTGTGTCTGGCCTAGCGCAGTCCACCTTCTCCAGGCTCCTAGGGGAGGTTTTGACTGCTCTAGAAGATAACCAGACACAGCGATACATTCATTTCCCCCGTACCCCCCAGGAATGGAACAGTCTTAAACAAGGCTTCTATCGACTGGGGGGTATTCCCAATGTCATGGGGGCAATTGATTGCACACATGTACGTATCGTGGCCCCACATGAGGAGCTTCCTCTATATTAACAGGAAAGGGTTTTACTCCTTGAATTGCCAGATGGTCTGCGATACCACTCTGAAATTCACACATGTGTATGCAGGCTTTCCAGGGAGTGCCCATGATTCCTACATCCTGCGCCAGACCTCCTTATTCCAGCTTTTTGAATCTGGAACACTCTCGGGAGGTTGGCTGCTTGGTGAGTATGCACCATCATTCTTTCTGTATATTTCTACTAAAGGGACACTAAACACAAAATAATTATGTCATGTTTCACATAGAGAATACAATGTTAAACAACATTACAATTTACTTCTATTATCTCATTTGATTTATTCTTTAGATATCCTTTGTTTAAGAAATAGCAATGCACATAGATGAGCCAATCACATGAGGCATCTATGTGCAGCCACCAATCAGCAGCTAATGAGCATATATAATATGCTTGTCAGCAAATGATATCAATAGAATGGAGCAAATTACATAATAGAAATAAATTATAAAGTTGAATAAAATTGCAGGTTCTTTTTAACTCATGAAATAAGAAATGTGTGTTTCATGTCCCTTTAAAGGGACACTATACTATAAATAGTTTTTCACTTAAAAGGACATTTTCTTAAAATGGCATGTTCTATCTGAATCATGAAAATAGAATTTTGTCTAGACTAATCCTGGCATAAAAGTAGATTGCTTACAATGCACCAATTTATTTATTTTTGGAAAATATGTCTTTTAAATGAAATCCATGTTATGTCCCTTTAAGCACATGATGAACCTGTAGTAATCAGAATACATATGTTACATGACAGGTGACGCAGGGTACAGCTGCAGACCATGGCTGTTAACCCCCTTGGCACACCCCCTTACAGAGCCACAACTCAGGTACCAGGAGGCCCACATACATACCAGAAATGTTATAGAAAGGAGATTTGGCCTACTCAATACCAGATTCAGGTGTCTGGATTTGACAGGTGGAGCTTTACAGTATAACCCCAACAAAGTGTGTTCCATTGTCAATGCATGTTGTATTCTACATAACATTGCTGTGGACACACGTATATTGGGGGACATAGAACCAGACCAAGATCAGCAGCTGGTTCCTGTACCTGAGGATGTGGACAGGGGGACACTGAGGGGGAATGAAGTGAGGGACTTTGTCATCCGTGAATACTTCACCTGTAAGTTACTTGTTCATAAGTACAGTAAACTGTAACAATCACATGTATTATGATGTTTGACTGTACCTCACCAACCATTGCATGTGTATATATCATGTCTTGCAGAATTACATACTGCGGATTTCCACTGTATGTAAGTGAAACTATTACATCCCACCCCCTTCCCTTAACCACCCTAATTACTGAAAATGTCTCATTTGTTTAATTCATGTTTAGGTCACTATGATGTATTGACTATCATTAAGAATAATGAAAATGGATGTTTATACCTTATGTTCACACCTTCTGTAAATACATTATTATTTATATATACCCATGTGTCAATTTATATTGGATGTGAGAAACCTTGATTTACATCTTATAAGTGAATATTACTATATGTACCCTTCATACACAACTATGTGATGTGGTTTATAGAACATGAATATGTCATAAACATGATAATATTACCTTTTTTTTGCCATTTCCACACAGGTCTTATTATATGTTTTAACAATATTAGTGTACTAAAACACACCTCACATAGATGTGGATGACAATTATATGTTAAATAACAGAGGACAAGATTTATGGTGAACTATAAGAATATTTATTTCTTTTTTGGCTTCTTGGATGAGGGAGCTGAGGTGACTGTAGTGGATTG